>NW_017536441.1:264827-307454 GCF_001853355.1 Bactrocera latifrons | reverse complement strand
GCCAAGAAATACGTGTACCAAGTTTCATCATGATATCTCAATTTTTACTCAAGTTACAGCTTGCACGGGCGGACGGACAGACGGACAAACGTCCGGACGGACAGACATACATCCGGATTTCAACTCTACTCGTCACCCTGATCACTTTGGTATAAATAACCCTATATCTGACTCTTTTAGTTTTAGGACTTACAAACAACCGTTATATGAACAAAACTATAATACTCTCTTTAGCAACTTTGTTGTGAGAGTATAAAAAGATGCCGACAACTCTTGGTTTTTGCAACGTCGCATACCGTTTTGAGTTAATAAAAAACAATAAACGCGAATCGCAACGCTCATTGAAGGCTATTCCGGAAATTGACTTTAACAACTGTTTCGAGGATTGGAGGAAAGTACATTGGACCCAAAGGGGATAACCCTTCAGACGATATAGAGTTTGAAGAATAAGTTAATAATTTTAAAGTTACATATGAACAAAGTCTTACCATATTTTGTTCATAACAGTTTAATATTCATATAAATTTATTAATCGAATGTTAACTATTCCTGTAATAAAATTTTAAACAGGTGGTAACTCTCTATAAAAATGTTTTAACGCGAAACTTAATTTTTCGGCTCTTAATTATGATGTTATTATTATTATTAATTTTTTTGACTTCCTTTGTTTTAGAGATTTTTACTTAAAAGCTTGTTAGAAGGGCTAATTTTGGGTGTTAGCGAACATTTTATACTCTCGCAAAAATTTATGTGTGAATGTAAATGGAGTAATACTATTTATTAGATAAAATCGGGTCAATACTACCCTAAACTCGCATATACTCTTGAAGCAATTTTTCAGACTTTAATTCTTGCAAGTTGCAAAACGTTGGGTTACATCCAAAATTAACACTTCGATATTTATTTTGATATCAATTTCGTACTATTCATTTTTTCATTGTAACTAATATTTGTAGCGAATATGAATTATTTCAAGGAAAATCCCGAAATAAATAACAAGACGTTCATATTGCGGCACTCTAGTATAGCTAAACTTAGCATTTTCCTTCTTTGCAATCCATCTTTATTGTTGTTATTATTATTATGGACGTTTTCCTTTGCAGACCAGCAATTTATTTTTCAATTGACCTGCAGCAAAATATTCCATTTCATCTGAGTTATCACTAAGCCATTGGCTTAATTCATTCGATGATTGACCACCTGTCATTTTTTTCGCATTTATTTTGATATGAAAATTTGATAAGTCTCTTTTACTCTAACGAATACAGGACAAAAAAAGATTGAAATGAAAAGAGACTAAAACTATTTGTATATATTTATATTTATGAATAAAGAAGTATGATGCAGTTAGCTGAGGTGAATATATTTTAACTTCAGAGTTTAGACCCTCTTTCAATTAAAGAAAACTTATAATTATCGCCCAACTTTATGATATGGATACGTTCTTAAATTGATTGAGTGCTAAATAAATTGCTTGAAGCATTCAAAAATTGTCATAAAGTGAAAAACGCATAAGAGAGTTGATTAAATGACATTTGATGAAAAAACTTCTTAGTGAAAATGCATAATTCATTTGAAATAAAGTGATTTCTGGTAATGAAAGTGAAAAAATATGTATGTGGAACAAAATGCAATGAAAATTAAATATATTTTCACAGAAGAAATTTTCACACTTGGAATGTTATACGCAAAACGTATATGATTTAAAAGTAAGGAAGGGCTAGGTTTGGTTGCAACCGAACTTTTAATACTCTTGCAACTTGCACGAATCAAATCCGGGGAAATACTTTATGGTGTAAAACTAATCACATAGAGTAACGTCGGCCGGATGTTCGAAAATACTGATATTAGTTATAAAGGGGCTGGGCCAAGTTTTCGCTCAAATTTAGTTTACGCTTAAAGATACACTGTTACGGATATGAGTATTATTTACATTGGGATAACTCAAATATTTGCTGATATATGCGGTATAAAGTCACCCGGATGTTCGAAAAGCTTCATATTAGGTATATGGGGAATAAAGGAAATATTAGTCCGATTGAACCAATTTTCGACATACAGACATGCCATTATAAGAGAAGGGTTATCTCTAAACTTCAGTTATATATCTCACACATTGAATGACATTTTGGATGAAAAATCAACTAGAGATTTCGGGGTTTAAATATTCGTTACCTAGGGGCTTGAACAGTTTTTTTTATTGGATTTAAACAAGTTTTGCCCATAAATGGGCACACTCTAAAGACATTATTCGTACAAAAGTATATTCCGTTATATTAGTTGCTTCTTGATTTGTATAGTGGAAACTGAACGAATCAAGTGGAATTCAAAACTATGGAAAGTAGGAGCGGTTTTTGTTCGATTTAACAATGTGACATAATAATGCTAGAAGAATTCCTCATACTTAATTTTCTCGAAATTGGTTAGTCGAGTTCCGTGATATGAAATTTCACCAAAAAGCTGGTGGTACCAACGTCCAATTTTCACATCGGCTGCCCATAAAGTTCTCTCATGCCATCTCGGTGGTAAAATTTTATATCTCTGGCTTATTTGAATAATAATAATAATACCCAACGATTACCCTAATCCCTCCCAAGCGACGTAAGAGGCGCAATCCGCGAATGAGCGCAATTAGCCGAGTCATAAAAGGCAAGGGAGTTTTAAACGTTGCGATCTTAAGCTGTTCAGCTACAGAAACAAAAATTTCAACAGCCAAAATTAAGAATTAGATTAAAGTTTATGATTTTTAAATGTTACTTGTTAAGAGAAGATAAAATATTTTTTTTAATGGTAAAGAGTGAATCTTCAGTTTTCATAGATGACCTAAATCCACTCTTATGCAAAGGAATTATAAATGACTTTTTCCATATGGATGGAARTAAGCCTTGCATAAGAGATGAATTAAATAGTTTTGTTAGGGGTTGGGGTATATATTTGGCACATTTCTTAAGAAAGCACGAGGGAATCATATCTGGGCCATAATTATACGATTTTTCCAATATATTTAACTGATATAAGACGTCTGCTTCGGAAATGGTAGGTGCATTAATGACAGAAATCGGACATAACTTGAGCTGATGCGGAACATTTTTTGGTGATTTTTTAGAGTAATTGGACCTAAAGAATTCAGCGAACATATTGAAAATGGTGTGATTGTCACTGGTCGTACTAGACTTATATTTCATAGCGGACGGAAAATTAGAAATCCTGTGTTTGGAGTTGAAATCATAGAACAATTTTGGTTTACGTATAATATTATTTTTCCCTTCATTTATATAATTATTATATAAATATTTTGTTAAGTTCAGCAAATTGTCGGCGGAATTTAGAATATATTAGTTATTGATTTATCGCGCTTTTAGTAGTTTTAACAATACCATTATATGGGGTGTAGCCAGGGTATCTCCCGCTTTTCTATATTTTCACACTGTCGGTAGAAGTTCTTATAACATTTGTACTCAGCAAATTTGGTTGTTGTAGCTTAAATGGTTTAGGCGATATGTATGTACATTAAACTTATTAGAGGGCGTCAAGGGTCAAGGGTCATATATATATATACATATGTATATACAAGGTACAAAGTAAACAGGACTTAAAAAAAAATGTTTTTTTCGGCAAAATCAATTTATTTTATTCAAAATAGTCTCCTCCTGCTTCAATACAGCTTTTTGAACTGTCCAAAAGCATGTCAAATGAGTCTTTTAGCTCGTTACTCGGTATGACCGCCAGTATGCCGGTGCAAGCCTTTCAAATGGCCTCTAGGTCTGCATAACGCTTTCCTTGTCCGAAAAGGAAGAAGTCGCACGGTGCCATACCAGGTGAATACAGGGAGTGGCTAATGGTTAAAATGTGATTTTTGGTCAAACAAACCTTTTTAATGATGTCCTTCGAATATTGGATTCTGAGAAATTTTTGGTCATCAGTTAATTTGTGCGGAACAAACCTTTCGTAAATCCAAATATACGGTCTAACTGCGATAAATCGATGTTTTACAGATGTTCAATTCCATTTCCATGAATTTCAATGATGATTTGGCTGATTTTTTTTGAATTTCCGGTGATCACGGATTTTCATCCCACATGTTGATCGTCATTTATGTCCTCAAGACCACTTTAAAAACATTGAAACTACTAGTGCGCTCGGCAATCGTCGCCATAAACTTGTTTCATCAATTGAAACGTTTCGGAAATTTTTTACCATTTTAAAACAAAATTTAATGCTGGGTCTTTGTTCGAAGCTCATTTTCGAACCGATAACATACACATATTGACACTTAAAACACAATAACTTCACTTACAATCAATGAAATGTCAGGAAATTCACTCACTGGGCAATCGATAAAGATAGCAAATTATAATGCACCAGTCGACATATAGATGGCACCACAAAGGGGCGCTGGAAAAAGTTCTATTGACTTTGGAACACCCTTGTATTATTTATATATAAGTATATATATATATTTATATATTGACTTTGGAACACCCTTGTATTATTTATATATAAGTATATATATATATTTATATATTGACTTTGGAACACCCTTGTATTATTTATATATAAGTATATATATATATTTATATATATATGCATATATATAAATAATACAAAGGTGTTCCAAAGTCAATAGAACTTTTTCCAGCGCCCCTTTGTGGTGCCATACATATATCTATATATATCTCTATACACATATCTATACATATCTATACATATATCTACAATCCTATAATACTCTGTAGCAACTGGTTGCATATGATTGTGAACTATCGGAAAAAAAGCTGTAGGATGAATAAATACTGTAATACGTGTCTCAACTTGCGAAAGTTCAAGGAAGTATATACTTTATATATATTTAAAATTTGGTTTTTTTCGTTAAACTAATCATCTTAATAAGGGTAGTTAACTAAATGGGGATTAAAAAAGGCTTATAGTCGAAAACCGATCGAAAATTTTTAAAGAAAAAGTAATAATTACCTTATTACGGCTGCTCAGCTTTAGAATTTAAAAATGACTGAGAGTTGCCAATTTTTTACAATTTGAAACGAACCTAATAAAATAATTAAAATACTACAATATAAGCAATGAAAGTAACTGTTTTATAAAATATATTAGTCAAAAATAGTTTTAAAGAGGATTGCCAAAGATCTTATAAAAACTTGTCGGTGAGTTTAGATAAGCTAATTGTAGATAAGCTATTGCTAATTGTAATTGTATTGAAGTTCAGATAAAGAGTTGTCAACTCCTTGAAAAAATAAAATTTACTTCGAGATCAAAATGATGTATTCCTAAAAAATGGCTAGTAAGCAATTCGAAAATATTTTCAAGGATAACCAATTTACCAGCTACCCCAAAAAGTGTTAAATACTAAAATATAATATGTGTAACTAAAAAATAGTATTTAAGTTGATAAGCTTGATGTCGCAAGTTATTTTTTACTGGAAATTCCACCGATTTGACTAAATTAAACGCGACATTCGAGAGTTCATTTCTCAAGGTCTGTCAGATTTCACATCAAAGGTAATAAAACATATTTTGAAACGTCGGCAGTAAAAGCCTTTCATTTTTAAAACTCTAATTTTACTTTGTTTATAATTTGTTTACTTTGTTTATAAATTGCTACTAATTCATTACTTTGTTTTGTATATAAATGCAGTTAAATCAATTGCTTTGCGGCTTTTCTGCAATGTCTGTCCCTCACTGCCGTCCTCTTTTTGCAACTGGCTTTTGACATTCGAAAATCCAACATAAAGCTCAGTGCTTTTGAGAGGATTTGATAAATGAAGTGTGACGCGTGTCATCCTCAGTGCTGCCTATTGGGCTCTAAAATATGCAAATGATTTAAAAAATATACGAATATGCTTTTCAATTATGCAAAGTAGTCGTTGACAAGCGTTCACTTTTTACATCTAGCTTATCTACTTGTATATTTATTTTAGCCATTGGAGGGTATCCAACATCAAACTGAAAAAAAGAAAAAAAAAATTAATTTATAGGTTGTGTTTTTGTGTAATTTTTTAAAGTTAACTGTTTACGCAATATTTTTAATAAGGTGAAAAATGATAGCCGATGATGACTCGAAGAGCAAAAGATGGCAGTTTAGAGTTTCAAGTTAATTGTTTTAAACTAACGCGTGCATTTTTTGAAACATACTAAGCGTCGTGTTACACATACATACATATGTATGTATATTTGTCGAGTAATTATGAAGTTAATTGCTGATTACATTTTTTATTGAGGGAAGGTTGTTTAATCAAATTTTATTATGTGTTATGAAATATTTTATGTGGTTTTTAAATATATGGAATTTGTACGCATAATGTTTTATTTGATTAATCGATTTTCAGGTTGATATATTAATTAAATTTTTTTAAAGTATTTGGAAGATATTCGCAATCTTTAATACTAATCATGATTTGGATGAAGGTAATATTGCCGGTAAACAGAGAACCTCTGTGAGAGTGTTGAAAGGAACAAGAAACATATTAAATTCGGTTGCACAGAAGCTAAAAACATTTTCATAAAAGAACCTATTTGCATTAGTCCAGTCATTTAAGCTTAAATTAGGTAAGAATCTCGGAATTCGAGATACCCAGCTGTAAGTCTGTAAATACTTGTATATTGATACCCTAAAAGTTGTCTGAAAACCTACATATGGTAGGGTGTACGCAACTATTAAATTTCAAGGTCAAAGAAAATCGTTTTTTTGTGCTTTGTAAATATTTCATTTCCTATGAGTTCTTTGCTATTTGTATTTCTTGTCAATATTGTAGAATACAATATTCTCTACAAATTTTGTTGAAAAAATTTTTTCATACGGTGAACCGTTTTCGAGATAGAGGGCGGAGAGCGCGCGGTCACAGCATCACTTCAGGTCAACCGGTGCCTCCGGTCAAAAACGCACCATGTATAGTTGATGAACTATCGATAAATCAATGATTATAAATATTTGTAAATTTTTGTTAACTGTTATATTATATTTTATCAATTTTTCCTAACCTATCCACTTTTTATTCAGTATTAATTTATTTAACAACACTTAACTGCCCATGTAATTGCAGAATTGTTAATGCAAATATAGGAATTATAAACTTAATAAATATTAATAACTTCTTACATGATAAAAAAAAACAAATAAATTATGAATTTATCTTTTCATTAAAAAATATAATTTAAAATATCATTTTATTAAAAGTAAAAAATTTAATAAAGGGGACAAAAACTACAATTTATAATTTTAGTCATTTTCTTCCTCTTCATCGTCGTCTTCCGGCTGCTGGTAAATTTCAAACTGGTCTTCATTCTCGTTTTCAACGACATTTGTCTCAAGTTCTTCCATCTTCGTTAATGTCGCTTTGATATGGTAGAGCATTGAGACAAGCTTGCCCATTATATTGGCCACAAGCTATAGAGCATTGCAAGCCCGCTTTCCTGCATCCGCATCGCGAACCACAACCACTCTTGCAGCTGCAGAAAATTGTATTTAGCAAATGTTCTGGAGCAGGTGTTAAAATTGTCATGATAGGCTCCAGAAAATCGTTTCGCATTGCCCAACCCCATACCTGGGGTTCCAAATCATGCCCTAACCAAGTTTTAACTTGATAATATACACGTGCGAAATGTTGATGAGTAGCTGCACTTGTTTGAAAGCTGCACAGGTTTATTAAGTTTTGTAGACTTGACGTAATGCATATAACGAAGATGATCGAGACTTTTCACAGTTTTCGGAGCATTATAGACTGCCAATAAGGTTTGAGTTCCACTCTCTAATAATCTCTGCGCCGAACAATTTTCTTCCTCAAATGCTGCAGCTAGTTCATCAAAATTTGTCAGTTTCTCAAAAACTTTTAAAAATGATTTTTTTCCCTTTTTAAAAAGCGCAGAAGTTGTGTCACATCCACTTCATACTGTATTGTATTAGAAGCTGCAAATCCCAAACTAGATAAAATATCCAATAGTCTTTTAGATCCATATCTTCTGTGAAGAAATACAGAAAGTCTCAAAAGTAAGTGTGATGAAAAAGAACGTTCCCGTATGGCAACCATAATTGCATGGCCTATTGAAGTACATTTTGTTTTTAAATGATCAATTTGTCCTTTCCTGTTTTTGATGATGACTTCTTCTAAGAAATGCAATAAAGTTTTTTGGAATTTCTTGATTAACATTATCCAACATTTTACAAGGAGATGGATAAGATTTAGTTTCAACTATACATGTTCTACAATTCTTAGCCTTTCTGCTTCAGGATCTATTTTTTTACTTTCGTACCAAGCTTTTGATAGAATATTAGCTTGTGCATCACGGAAAGAAATGATTGTGATAACTACAACTTTCTTCGTAATTACGATATCGGTTAAATACTTCTGTTGTAGTCTTGTAATGATAGTTTTATCATCTGGCATATACCCTGTGAAAACATCTTTAAGCTCTTTTAGTGTGAATTGAGAATCATTATTATTTTCGATGTAATTGAAAATCGCTAACATAGCTGCTGTACAGTAAACTAAACTAGTTAATTTTTTTTAGGGTTGACAAAGCTTTATTTTTAATAACAGCCTTCACTCTTTGAGACATACTATTTAAACAAATTTTTATCATTATTTTTAAATCTGGATCATTTATCCACACATCCTTTATATTATCTTTAAGTGCGGCTATTGTGGGATTTCTGCGGGAATAGACCTTCTATTTAAGGAATGACCAACAGTTTACGATGGAGTTTAGGTCGGGAAGAACGTAGAATCGTGGCCCGTGTCAGCTGTTTCGACCTTCTTATGGGCGCGCAATGTAAGTAAATGGTGAAAAACGCTACTCCCTTCTCTCTTTGACGTCGAATGACGTGAGAATCGACAGCATTTTGGTTTTTGCCGTCTAAACGTGTCAGCTGATTGCTCTCTCACAACCCAGGGTTGCCAATATCTATATACTGTAGTAATTAACTATTTTTAATAGTTTGTTTTCATTTTTGATATTTTATATTATAAAAAATTGTAATTGAAAACATAGATGTGTACAAAACTATATACATATGCGTATTGAGCAATGGCAACATTGTTCAAATGAAAATAAACAATGAAGGCTGATTTCTGCGTTTTTGCCACGGGCTCAACTGTTTACACATTTGCTCGTTAAGGAAGGAAAAAAAATGAAGGCAATAGCGTGTTTGACTCGTTCTGCTATTAGAGATGTCCGATTTTCTGCCATTTCCTAAAAAGTAAATTTTTGATTACTTAGTATATTATAATGATTCAGAGAACAAAAAAAAACTTACCTAATAATTAAAACTTCGGAATCTCTGAAATAAAAGTCAAACACTTATAAAAAAATAAAGCTCCCAAATGCTAACTCCAAGTGAAGTACACATTTCAATATAATTTCGTATTTACGTCCCGCTAATTGCAACGGTACATTTTTTTAGTATTTGACACATGGAAAGATGTAGTGCACAGTCTACATAATGCTTTTTCAGTGGAAAAAATTCAAATTTTTCGCTTCGCAAACTTTCTAAGAACGTTCTTCGTAACTTTTTACATATGCATATTTACCATCTTTCAATAGGATGGCGGAGTACAAATTACCCAACTCTACAAATAAATTTTCGTTCTTTGTCCTAAAGTTTATTTTTTGATTTTTTGATTAATTACACTGTGGGACATTTTTGAGATTATTGTTTGTGGGGTGAGGAATTCCAAGTCAGGGTGATGGTACTAGGTCAGTATAGTAAAACCCTCAAAGGGTGTGACGTTCGTATGTGTCACTTTTTTTTTATGACCATATGACCCCTTATCTTCATGTTTTTTCGCTTAGTTGTAACAGTTTGCCCAAAACCAAAATAAAAGAAAAAAAAACAATTTCCGAGAATGCTCTTAACATCGTTGCGACAGAAACATCGTAGTTGCTAGAACGATGCTTTCCCAACAAGCCTCTATTACTTCTTTGATTGCCTGCCATGCATTCAATATACATATATCAATCAAAATATTGTTGAATGCGTCACTTTTAATCAGCTTTCGTATATCTATTCCATTTAGTACGCCTGATTGGAAAAAATTAATTTGTTAAGATGCAAAACCATGGGAAATAAGGAAAAAATTTAAAAGGTCATAAAAAAAACACATACGAACGCCAAACCCTTTGAGGGTTTCACTATACTGACCTAGTACCATCACCCTGACTTGGAATTCCTCACCCCCCAGCTGTTGTTTTTCGTGTCAAATTTGGTTTTGTAAAAGTTATAGTATTAATACTATATTTGGGGTTTATTAAGAGATAGTACCTATGGACATAAAAGAAAAAGTAAAAGTGTGCACTTTTAAATTATTTTTTACTTTTTTGTAAGTTATTTTGATAGTAAATTTAATACAAAAAAAAAAAAAAATTCTTGAAGTCATTTCATTTTCAATTCAAAATTAAAACCACATATTTTAAAAAATATCGTTAAGGCGGTTTCCTAAATAAAAAAATAAAAATTTTCATGGCATATATTTTTTTTCGACTAAACATGGAAATTTACTGCTTTAAAGTTATAGTCAAATTTTGTGTTGACCCGTGTTATCTATGAAAAAAATATTTCTCACTCAAAAGAAAATTTAAACCACGTGCAAAAAATATTTGAAATTTATAAATTCTGAAAGACTCACACAAATGAAATTGAAATTGAAATTTATAAATTCTGAAAGACTCACACAAAATGTATGACAAACATTCGAAGGCCCTGTGTTCGACGACAATACCAAAATTTAAAGTCGTGCACTCCAAAAAAATGTTCAACAATTATTTTAAAAAGATACCATAACAACAACAATTCACGGAAGCAAAGAATTGAAAAGAATTTTTTAGTATTGGAAAAATATGTGCTTTGGTAAAACCTTGGTAACTATGTATATATTGTATATTCCTTTGGACTTTCACACGCTTTTTATGTAATCATACAACCATTATAGATATTTAAAAATTGGTGGGACTGGAATTGCTTAATTCAATAACAATTCCATTTGAACTCAACACACATAAAATTAATGGTTTTTAAATTTAATTGTACGACGAAACACGCACTTACCCACACTAATTTAATTAGACACAGATAGTTTTTTGTAAATACATAAACGGTTTTGTGAATTTTAGTAAATCACTCAATAGAGCCACATTTAGCCCGCAGTATTGTGCCGTCAGTTGCATGAAACCCGTCTGATCGCTTGTCAAGCGTGCGGCATGTCACACTGTCAGTTGATATAATCCACTAGTTACGCGCCCATACAAATACACACACACACACACAGATTAGTGGTACTTTACTGTGAATAACGAAATTCATGTTGCAACGCGTACCGTATGCATTTGTATGCAACAAGCATCCAAACTAAATAGCGCGGAAACAAACCAACCGTAGAACTGATGAACCCACTAACTAAACGACCACAGTGTGTAACTAACTAACAAATTTAGCAGCCAAGCGTGTTACGCTGCTGTACGATGGGCTGTTTTGTAGTTAAAGTGCTTCTGCGTTTTAATTAAGACTAATTACGATTAGTCATCTTAACTGCGAACTTTAAACTTATTATTGGATTGCGTATTTAAATAATACATTTACCATAATATATATAGTATAAATGCGCGAAAACCTATTCGTCTAAATATATATTTTTCTAGGTTAGAGTGACTGTCAGTGACATTTGTGCCAAATATCACATCAAAATAATCATTAGTGTTTAGTACACGCTTGTCTTTCTGAAATACATAAAGTGCATTCGGTGATTTTAACCATAAGTGAAATTATTCAACAACGAAGAATGTGTTGACAATGAACCATGTCCAGGACGGCCATGAGCACCAACTTATGATTTACGCGTCAATGAAATAAACGAACTCGTGCTTGAGAATCGACGATTAACAGTCAGAGATCTCATTTAAGAAAAGTGAAAGCACACTTGGTTTCAAAATCACAAATTTTTCGAAAAAAAGTATTACGTTAACGTCTGCGAAACAATACGTTTCGACTACTGGTTGAGCTCCGCGTGACGACTGCTCCGGGTAAACCCTTTTGAGCCCATTGAAGACATTAAACTTGAATAGCCAAGCGCGTCGAAGGCTATTCCGAAATTTGAATTTAACAATTGTTACGAGGAATGATTACTTTGAGGGAGATGATATAGATTTTGAAAAATATGTTAAGAATTTTAAAATTAAAAAATAAGTTAAGAATTTTAAAATTACCTACTGCTTTTTCCTCTTAGTTTTTCACACTGTAGTCGCTTCAAAAATTCTAGTGAGGCTCCGAGTGTATGTTTGGAATGATGGAGATTCTCATGAATGCCTTACGACGTTTTGCGATGGCCCCTTAAGTTTAGGGTGCATACATTTGTCGGATAACAACCACACCACACAGCGCAAATAGTAAGTTGTTGTTGTAAACTTTTGCATTTCTAAGTTTGCATAACGGTGATCTCTTTGCACTCCTTTTTTAAAAAATTTACAAACTCACTGAAAATTTCCAATAACTCTTAATATTGAAATTTTAATTTTTTGCAGCTTGGGTTCCTGGAATAGCTCCGATAACTCTTTACTTCCAGCCAAGACGATAGATAGCCGTCATATTCGAATAATTCGTGGTGTTAGTACAACTCCCTAACAAAGATGAATCGAAGTTTTAATAAATTGCGCTAAGTTAATCATAAACAATTTAAATCTTCGGATGCTTTATATTTACCCTATAAAAATAAATTTCTAACTGCAAGGATCATAAAAGATTTGATAACATCTAGTAAAGGTCATTTAATATATACACTTCATTCTACTTCTCTTTTATTGGCGTAGGCACCGCATTTCCCACATGCGGTTAACAACAGCACGCCAGTCCTTCCTCCTTTTCGCAGTTTAGCGTCAATTTGAAATTCGAAGTGTAGCCAGGTCCTTCTCCATCTGGTTTTTAGAACGAAATCCTCCTTTCCTCCTCTTTTGGTTACTACTTCGGGTACTGTGTTGAATACTCTCAAAGCTGAAGTATTTTCGTCCTTTCGGATGACATGACCTAGCCATCGTAACTGCAATGTCGCCGTATATATGTATCGTACAGCTCATAGTTCCATCGACTGCGGTATTCGCCGTAGCCAATGCGCAAAAAACCATACATCATCCACAGAACTTTTCTCTAACGTTGTTATTGGTGTTAATACTAGTTCCAAGATAGACGAATAATCTACGACTTTGAAGTTATGACTGTCAACAGTGACATGGGAGTCAAGTCGCGAATGTGACTACTGTTTGTTTGATGATCGCAGATATTTTGTCTTACCCTCGTTAACTACCAGACCAAATTTCATCGCTTCTTTGTCCAAATATGAGAAAGCAGAACTAATGGGGCGGTTTTTAATATTTCACACTGTACGCTCGATAGAACCTTATTTGCGATGTTGGGGAGGCTTATCTCACGGTAGTTGGCGCAGATTATGGAGTTGGCCCTTTTTATGGATTGGATAGAGCACACTTAAACTCCAATTGTTGATTGATTCATGCTCCTTATCAGTTCTTCGCTGTTTTTCTGTATTTGAAGAGTTCGGCCGGAAATCCATCGGCCTCGCCGCTTTGTTGTTCCTCAGACAGGAAATTGCTATTCGAACTTCTGCATGGTCGGGTAATCTAGGGTCTGCTCCATCTCCATCGATTGGGGAATCGGATTCCCCATATCCTGCTGTTCTGCTCTCACTGCTCAACAGGCTGGACAAATAAAAACCTTGATTATTTATTCATGGAACAAATAATTATGTATTTAGGTAATATCAATGTGAGTTATTAAAAGCCATACTGAACTAAAAATAACAAGTAAGGCAGAGCTATGTTCGGATATTAACGATCATTTCATATTCTGTCAGCCTGGCAGGACCAACACTTGGTGCATACCTTAAAGTGCAACACGTTAACCAGAGGCCCGGAATCTAAGCATTTTATACTCTTGCAACATGTTGCTATAGAGTATAATAGTTTTGTTCACCCAACGGTTGTACTCATCGCCTAAATCTAACCGAGATAGATATAGGGCGAAATATATGTAAATGATCAGGATAAAGAGACGAGTTGAAATCCGACTTACTGTCTGTCTGTCCGTCCGTACGTCCGACCATGCGAGCTGTTACTTGAGTAAAAATTTAGATAATTTAATGGAACTTGGTTCGGAGTTCGTAGGAGGCCTATTCGGACGACTGTCATGCCCCCAAAACGCCATTTAACTAGTCATTAAATTAAGAAGTTTAATTTGGCACAGGGGATATATATCTTTATATATATACATTTGATTTGGAGGTTGGTAATTTAAAAGAGTGTCTTTGGTAAATGAAGAAAATCGTAAATTGTCTCCTGTCTGTTTCATAATTCTCTAGAGAAAAGTGAATCGATAAAGCAACTGGTATAATATATATAAACTGGTATAATTTTATAAATATAGCGTAGCACACAATGAAGCAATGGTAGTGAAATAGGTGTAAGTCAATTATATATATTTTTGTAGCTCAGAGCATAAACGAAGAAAAAGTGGATTTAAGATTTTATGCATTATTCAACTACCAGAGCGTTCCACTGTGCATTGACTAGCTGATGGACTGACTGACGATTAACGTGACTACAATAGCGCTAAGTGCACTGAATTTTGTGTTGTAGTTGAAGGCATTTAATTGGAGCCGCTGCAATGCTATTAAAAACGCAGTTAACGTTATATCGCATTACACGCTGTTCGAGCTATCGGGCGCGTCGCGCAGCCTTCAAAAGCATATATGTACCACCATCAGTGCCTAGGTATGTTTTATGTGTGCGCCATTGCACTTTTGCCACTTTATTTGGCTGCATAACGGCAATTCATTCATTTGCCGCTGCTAAACAGCCAGTTAGTATTGTGTAAACCGCTACAAATAAGGCGGAAAATGTGGGAAATGCGGAAAAGTGAGCGAGAGACCCTGACAACTGCGCAAAACGTGCCTGGCATGCGGACCACGTGGGCCAAAGTTCTCAGCTTACAAATGAAAGTGTGTAAGCATGTATATATACATATATGCTTATGTGAGTATGTACGTATATGCATGTGTATGTGAGTTTAAGAAGTCCATGTACCACCCAACGCTAAACAATTGCTCTGCCATATTTTGTATACCATTGTTGTTGCTGTTGTTGTTGCAGCCGATTTGTGTTTGCTGCATGTTGCAGTTTAACCGCTTATTTGGTTATACAGCTGCTACAACAATAACAATCATCAACGCTGGCATTCATTGCAGCCATTGCAATTTCCACTCTGCCGCCACCAATTGTTGCCGCGCTGTTTTGCATATTTTATATGACAATAGTACGCGTTGTGGCATTCAGTGCTGCAGAGGCGTATAAGGAAGTGGAGCGCGCTCGTGCACACGCACGTAACGGCAGCAACAATAGTTAGCTTGAGTGTGCAGCGTTTGCAATTTCAACTGCGCAATTGACTACGACCACAACAATGAAATCGCTAGTAACAGTGCTTCAGCAATAATTGCTGCTTTAACGGTAATCCACTCAAAAGTTGTTTTGTGTATCCACTTTTTGGACGCAACATTCGAATTTATGTTGATCGGAATTTGTGTGCTGAATCGTATTCAAATGCCATTATAAGGTTATGTATGCATGCATGCATGCGTATCTGTGTGTGTGTGTGTGCGGGAGCGCGTGTTATTGCGCTAACTGGGATATGTGAGCGATTGAGCGTTGGAGCATGTGCATATCAATGACATTGTTCATGTTGTATTTTTAATAGTAATTGCAGTAATTTGAAATAAAATAGAATTCACTTGTGTGTCCGAGCGTGTGGATTATGGGTACTTTATGATCAGTTCATTGCCGCAGCGCATTATTAGCTAATCTCTTAGTTCTACGAAGAAAATTTATAAAATTGTTCAAAACTAGTGAAAGCATTTGATAAGGCTGTGGGAGAGCACCAAACAGATGCTTTTTACTGTAATTTAGATGTATCTACAGAAAAAGAGCGGAAATGTCAAACGATTTTCTATAGTAATTCAATAGATACACCGATTCGGGAAGGAGTTTAAGTTAAAAATCTAAGATGGTGATATCTATAGAGTACAACTGCTGTCGTACATTGATGATATCAATGTATTTGGCCATAACAATCGCGCCGTTAGTTTTGCTGTCTCAGCATCTGATAAGTCGGCGTTACGAGTTCTTGAGAGCGAAGTTCTGCGAAAGATGTATGGTTTTTTTCGCAGTGCCAACGGCAAATACCGCAGTCAATGCAACGATGAGCTGTATGAGATATTCGACGACCTTGATATTGTTCAGCGAATTAAGAGACAGCAGCTACGCTGGTTAGGTCATGTCGTTCGAATGGATGAAAGCACTCCAACTCTGAGCGTATGCGGTGCAGCACCCGCCGAGGAAAGCAGAGGAAAACGAAAACTTCCACTCCGTTGGAAATTGGTGAAGAAGGACCTAACTACACTCGGAATATCAAAGTGGTGCTAAATAGAAAAAAAAAGGACATAGGAGGCAGAATGCTTAATTCAAACGTATTCCGTTCCATTGAAAATTGCATTTGAGATGACAGTTAACAGGACACAGTGGCATAAATTTGGTTGTTGCCCCGTTTTTAACATGTTCAGATATAGTGTACTTCTCTATACATTTACGCACCGGGACAGAACCCAAACATACACCGCAAAAATGTAGAAAAATCGAAAGTAAATGATTTTCAACACAATATAAATTTAACTTTCTTCTCATTTCTAAACAAATAATTTCACGCAGAACAACGGCTAGTTACCAATCAATATAAATATATATGTTTGTTTGAAACAAAGCCAACTGAATCATTCATTCATTCATAACTATTCTGAAACAAAGCCAACTCAAAGCCAATTCATTCATTCAACTTTTACGCGTTTGAGTTGCTTACAAAATATAACAAAAACGATTATTATTTATAATGATCTTTACAACGTGTCAGTATATTCAAAATGGCAAACAAGAGTTCTTTTTAGTTTTGTGAGTTGCTAACTATAAGGTGACAAATTTGAGACAATATTTTGTGAGTAAAGACTAGAGACTGTGTTGTGAATAGTAACTTGTCACAAATTGAGACTTTCCTTCAAAATGTCTCAAATAGAGACTAGAGACTGCTTATTGAATTGCGCTATTAGTCATCAGAAAACATACAAAATGCAGGGCACAAGCATGTATAACAGCTGATCGTAAATCGGGCCTTTCGTTGATCGAGTAGCCGGCTGTGTGAATTGCAGAAACTGGTTTATCAATTACAATGTAGAAAATTAATTTGGCTGTACCAAAAGGCTTAAAAACTAATTAACTAGTTTGATACCGTTGTAATACAATTTTTTTAAAATTGCCGACATATTTCCTATTTTTTCTACGTTTTAATTGTTTAATCAAATTGAGTATTTCATTGATTTAAGTTATTGAAATAACCTTCATGTATTAAATATTTGTAATATTTATTGCGTACTATATGCCTTGAACTTTTCTAACAATTTAATGTTGCGAGCAGACATGCGTTATATTCAACTAAAAAACAATAAAAATTAATAACAAAAATAATTGTTCAAAATTCGATAAGCAAAAACATGAAATTTTAAATGAATTTACATTATTGCTTTGCGTTTGTAGAACAGCTTTCCTGATAATCTACGCACTACATTTTTCATGCAAATATTTGCGATTGCAAATACATGCAGACTTATGCATACTTGCATACACATATGTACATATGTATATTTATGCAAATAGTGTTTAATAGGCCGGTATGAAGTTATAAGCATTTACATATGTATGTACATATATGAGTGCGAAAAGTAGTAATTATATTTTGTAATTTACTAGTGAATATCAAAAAGGTTGAAACGCAAATATTTGCACGCTTTCATTACAATCATTGCACAAACAATATTATTCTTTATAATTTGCGCATATTTTTCATAAATGCTTAAATTCATTTCAATTTGCATACATACATGCATAACTATTCGCTTGGCACATTTGTGAAAATTTGTATGTGAATGTGTGTGTAATACGCTAATTCAATTCCGCCGTGCCACATGTTGCATGATTGAAAATCAAACATTTGGGAATTTAATGAACTTAACTGCCGCATGCTAACGCATACACATACACATCATATGAATAGCAATCTACGTAATTTTTTGAGGGATTAGTAGTTAGATTGACATTATTTATGCGTTGTGTTTGCAAAAGAGTTGAAAGTTATAGTAAAAAAATTATCTCTGCATATATTTATGGAAGCGATTGAAAAGTGGCGTTCAATTTTTATTTGTAAAAATCGGATGTTTAGATTTGGCTTTAATAAAACAAGGATTGTTTTTCAGATCAGTGATTTATTACATGACGAAGAAACGTTAGCCATGTATTGAGATTACTTCAAAGCATTGCCCGTATGTACATATATAGTTTTCCCATCTCTCAGATAATTTGTGTATTCCATTCCAAAATAACTGCGAGGACTTAACTGCTAAGAATGAAAAAAGTCAATTTTTCTTACCTTGTTTTCAATGGTAGCTATAAGGCGGGTGAAACAAAAGCACTTAGTCACTGTTTTCCGAATAGTTTTTCAGCAGTTTTGCAGCACGAACCCGAGCGTTCTCATGGTGAAAAAATATACCCTCGAGTCTAGACGCGAATTCTGGGCATTTTTCGGCAATCGCTCAGTTTAATTCAAAGAATTGTTGTTGGGTAGCCTTCGCCATTAATGGCTTCACTAGGTTTTAACCATTCATTATACAGCATGCGTTTTTTATCTCATAAAAGGCAGAGCATATTCCGCTTTGTGGTTGATTTGTCTGGTTGGACATGTGAAATATATGTGAAATGGCTTTTTGCGTTGCAAATTGCCACAAATTTCAACTGAATGTATCCGGCTGCTTTTAAAAGATTGACTGCTTTAGGAACTACGAAAAAATATGCGAGCTTTTCATCATCGACAATCTTCATCGCGTAATACTACCAATTTCTCATATTCAAACTTTTTCTGCCGCCCACAATGTTCTTCGTCTTCAAAACCAAAATCAGTACTTTTACTTTGTGTACGCCACTTTGGCATGTTCACCATAAACTTCCACCAAAATACGATAACTTTCGGTTCAGCTTTTCTTTATAAAGAAATAAACTTCGCTTCGACATAATAGCAGCTTTCCGACGCATGTTCGAAATATTGAAACAATGGAATAATAATCAAGTTATGCCATCTCTTGGCAAACGGCACGAATATGATTAGAGTCAATTTAAATTTTAATCTTTTAATGTCGATGTTGGGATTGAAATATACAAATTTTATTTTTTGATTTAAATAAAGTACGCAAATCCGAAAAATATTAATTTTCCAACAAACTATTTTTCCAGCATATTTTTCATCCTGTACAGTATGTGAGATTAAAATTTTTGTAATTCAAAAAGTTGAATTCATAAGATAGTGAAAAATTTCTTATTGAACTATTAATACACTTTTTATGATCTTTGTTGAGTATCAAATACGATTGATCAGTGCGATATGACGAAATAGGGCTAGCAGTATGAACTAGACTGAAAGAATGGCCTTCATAAATAGAAATTATATATTATATAAAAAAAAGAAACATGTTCAGTTAACTATACAGTTTGAACTGGAAAGAAATGTGTCAGGTTCCCTAATGAAGCGACATATTAAATATGTAGAGAAATAATTGCAGAAGGCAACACAATTCTGAAGATTTATATACAACCATCCATTGTGCCGACAGGTGGCCACTTTCTTTTCTTACTAAATGCAAAATTTTTTTAATTTTTACAAACCGGTGTTGTAAATTAGAAAAAAATGGTCACAAATAAATATTATGTTAAAAGAGGAACCCTTAGTGCATTCGGTACAAAAACCCTAGAATACGAATACGAGGGAAGTGGTATAAACACTGGTATAAATAGTATGGAAATTTCTAATACCCAGCATATGGATAACTGCTAATGTTCAACTATTTTCAAAACTTGGGAAAATCGCGGTTTTGTACAGTTCACTCGGAAATATATAACTTAGTAACTGAAATTTTTCTTTATAAAATCCTATTTATAAAAAAAACAGTCAAATAAATAGAAAGATTAGAAAAAATCATTAACATTGGACAGACTAGTCTTGCAACCAGTTGCTACAAAGTTTAATAGTTTTTTTTCGCTTAACGGTTGTATGTTTCACCTAAAACTAAGCGAGATAGATATAGGGTGTGTATATATAAATGATCAGGGTGACGAGAAAAGTTGATATCTGGTTGACTATCTGTCTGTCCGTCCGTCCGTCCATCCGTGTAAGCTGTAACTTGAGTAAAATTTGAGATATTTTGATGAAACTGTTGCCGGTTCTTTGCCACTCACGTAGTTACATTTTGTATACAACAGCCAGAGGCTATTCGTGAATTCAATTTTTAAAGTATTTATCGAACCGCGCTCGTCTGTATAAACAAAATAACATAAAACAATCTGCGAAATCAAACTCATTACAAAATCCATTTGTAACAGTCTTTCACGTAACTAATCAAAGCGAAATTGAGATAAGTTATATTTGGAAAAAATATATGAACTTATCAAAAATCTTCTTCATAAATCATCTGTAACTAAAAGCCAATAAAAAATGGTCAACGGCTTTGAATGAATTCAATAATGATTCATGTATATAAAAATAAATTTGACATTAGATTTCGTTATTTTTTTATGTGCATCACTCAATTAGAAGTTCATATATTCAACAAATTTTATGAAATATTAGTATTTTTAACGTCCAAAATATTACGTTTGTACACAACTATTGGAGAGCTCTGTGTTCATAATCCATAATTTAATTCTATTCACATACATATTTCTATAACTTTAATAGTTAATTCTACAATATTTTATAAGTTGGATTTACCGATTTCCGACCAAGGTTTCGCAAAGTCGATCCACTCGACTTTATTAAAACTTAAACTTACTTCTTACTTAAAAATGATCTGCATTGAAAAATTCGTTTTCGATTATACCTAAACTAAACTAAGGTACTGTACAATTAGCTTCGGTTGCACAGAAGCTATAATACCCTTCACAAATACGACAACTTGATTTTAATCGATCAGTTTGTATTGCAGCTGTAAGCAATAGTGTTCCGAACAGGCCAATGTCCAAAACAATATTGTTTAGTTATGGCATGATGCCACATTCTGTGAATATATTTTGTCATATGAAAAAGTTTTTCATACAAGGGCATATATTTGATCGTTCAGTTTGTTCGGTGGTTCCGACAAATGAGCAGCTTCATGATAAGAAAATTTGCTCAAAATTTTCATATCGCTATCTCCAAACTTGAGAGACTGGTTCGCATATAATCGACTCATATTGTGAAATGAATACCATGCTGCTCATTTCTGTATATATCTGATAGTGACTAGGCGTTATAAAACCTCTTGGCAAACTTAATACACTCTGTTCAGGGTTCGAAAACACAAGTGTTTTACCTCAGTGCCACCGTGCACGTTTGATATGACTAAAGTACAAATATAATTTTTTCTTAATTCTAAAAAATTGTTCGTGTGTATAAATATAATATTAACATATATACTAATCAATGCGAAATTGATTTCATAATATATATATCCAGAATAATACTCAATTCAGGTTTGAAATTCAGAATCTTGTGTTACCTAGGTCTCTTTTTGGTTTGTTAATTTTTGTAGTCAACAAATGTATATTTACATATGTATATGTATGAAAAATTATAATTTTATGAGTTATGAAAAATATCCGACTCTGGCACAAATACCTATTTAAACAGTTTTCATTCTATTGTTTTTGGTCTTAAAGAGCATTCAATTTTTATACTCTCGCAACAAAGTTGCTAAGGAGAGTATWACAGTTTTGTTCACATAACGGTTGTTTGTAAGTCCTAAAACTAAAAGAGTCATGTATAGGGTTATATATAACAAAGTGATCAGGGTGACGAGTAGAGTTGAAATCCGGATGTCTGACTGTCCGTCCGTCCGTCTGTCCGTCTGTCCGTCCGTCCGTGCAAGATGTAACTTGAGTAAGAATTGAGATATCATGATGAAGCTTGGTATACGTATTTCCTGGCTCCATAAGAAGGTTAAGTTCGAAGATGGGCAAAATCGGCCCACTGCCACGCCCACAAAATGATGAAAACCTAAAACTTGTAAAGTGTCATAACTAAGCCATAAATAGAGTTTTTAAAGTGAAATTGGCACAAAGGATCGCATTAGGGAGTGGCATATTTGGACGTAATTTTTTTGGAAAAGTGGGCGTGGCCCCGCCCCCTACTAAGTTTTTTGTACTTATCTCGAAAGCTACTATAGCTATGTCAACCAAACTGTATAGAGTCGTTTCCGTCAGGCATTTCTATATATAGTTCAAAATCCCAAGAAATCGAAAAATAACCACGCCCACCTCCCATACAAAGGTTATGTTGAAAATCACTAAAAGTGCGTTAACCGACTAACAAAAAACGTCAGAAACACTAAATTTTACGGAAGAAATGTCAGAAGGAAGCTGCATCCAGGCTTTTTTTAAAAATTGAAAATGGCCGTGGCGTCGCCCACTTATTGACCAAAAACCATATCTCACGAAGTACTCAACCGATTTCAATGAAATTCGGTACAAAATAGTTTCTTAATACCCTGATGACATGTACGAAATATGGGTTTAATCGGTTCACAACCGACCTTCTGCCAATATAACGCTATTTTCAATTCCATTTGATGCTTTCTCTGTATAACATATCCATTAGGAACCAATGATGATAGCGGAATAAAACTTTACACAAATACGGTATTTGATGCGAGAGTATAAAATGTTCGGTGACACTCGAACTTAGCCCTTCCTTACTTGTTTTTATTTCATTCAACTATTCCAATGTTTATTATATATACCATTAGCAACGCTTAAACGTAAATATTAACCAATAAAAATATGTTATTCCAAAAAACTTGTTTTTTATTCCAACTGTAAAAATAAATAATAGCAAACCAGTGTTTACCTTAGGTGCAACATATGGTATATTTTTTTCCAACGGTTTTCGCTATAAATATTAAATTTTGCGCCGCAATTGCGCAACGTTTGGAATTTTATTTAATTTATTATGGATTTCGCCTAAATAAATTTTAGCAAAAGTACACAAATAAACTTACAACGCCAAATGAAATTCTATACATATATAAATATTTAAATTACACGGGAGTTCGCCTTACAAAACATGTTACATATACGCAACAAAGCGGATAAAATATGTGTGAGGTACCAAATTTCTATGAATATACAACATGAAGTCACTTTTGAAAGTATAGTCATATTTTTTATAAACTTTCACAACAATATGTTAATTCCGCATGACCCGAAAGAAATAACTTTGAATTGTTCGTTCAGCTTCCAAACATTTAAGTACCATATACGAATATTCAGTTGAACGACAAAACATGCTTAAGCAACCCCTCGCACAGTGTGAGATTTAGTCAATCTAGCATCTCAAAATAAATTTTTATATGAAGTTGTAGAGACATGAACTTGAAATTTGGCACGATCGTTAAGGAGATTATAAGCTTCAATATGGTGAAAGACAACTAGTTTCAACTAGTGTCAAAGGGGACTAGTTCCGAACTATTTTCAAAAACACTAGTTGGGGAAAATTTTTTTTAATACATTTATATTCAAAATTTCTTCTTTTTTCTCTTCTAACTAAAACTTGTCGATATATTGATATAATCATCCACATACAACCATTTCTATAAAATTCTTCAAGTTTCGAACTTTAGTTTTCGATTATTGACAAATGAGAAAAATAAAAAGTTAATGTTGTTTCAATGTTAAGTTTATTGATATCTAAAACATAATAAAAAGGAAAAACTAAAACATTCAACAAAAGTTCTTAGAAGAGAATGGAAAATATTCGAAATGAGATATTAATCAAAAACCAAAATAAAGAAATTATATACAAATTATCCAAAAGTAAAAAGCGAAAAGTAGAAATAAAAAAAATAAGGAATTTATACAAAAATTCCAGAGAGCTGCAAGCAAAGTTTTTTACGCTAAATCATCAAATTCATCATTTAGTTGGGTGTCCGACAGAAGTGCAATGACCTCAGAAGGTAAAGTAGAACGCTTGGTTTTTGGGTGCAAACCTAAACTTGCAATCAAAGGGTCTGACGTGATAAGCAACCTTTGCAATAAATCTATGTTGGTGTCAACTCGGGACGTTTTTCTTGTGAACAGTTCGCGATACTGTCTCGACTCTTTATTGCGTGCTTCTTGCGCTTCTTCAGAAAAGTTTCCTATTGGAAGAATGCATGAAGAAATGATAGCTCCTCCATGAAACAATATTTTGTGGAGAGTTACTGGCATATAGTACCAAGGATATAAACTCAAATAAAGCTCTCTTTTTTTTGACGTAAAATGTTGGAACGCATCTATATTGATAAAATAGCCGCTGTTTATGCAAATAAGTATTACTCGAAACCGCTTGATCAGATCGACATTTATGCCTGTAATATCCGATGTCTTTTCTGCTTCTTTGAAAAATCTTCTGGCCGTATTGTCATAATTTGTGTTTCCTGTTTTCTGTTTATGCAAATAAGTATTACTCGAAACCGCTTGATCAGATCG
This sequence comes from Bactrocera latifrons, assembly GCF_001853355.1. NCBI lineage: Eukaryota > Metazoa > Arthropoda > Insecta > Diptera > Tephritidae > Bactrocera > Bactrocera latifrons. Next base: position 282,806 of record NW_017536441.1, on the reverse strand, counting down.
ACATTTATGCCTGTAATATCCGATGTCTTTTCTGCTTCTTTGAAAAATCTTCTGGCCGTATTGTCATAATTTGTGTTTCCTGTTTTCTGTTTCGGCATATCCAGAAGAAGACCCATTTCGTTCCTAAACCTGTCTTGTATTTTTTCCTTCCTTCTTGCAACGCTCTCCTTATTTTCATCGCCTGATACGTACATTTTTCTATTTCCAATCGGTAAGAAATGTGCAACAAGCACTCCATAAACCTTATGTAGGAGTGTAGAGGTGAAGGACCAACAGCAAGCATATTTTCATCGATTTCGCGCTGTGATAAGGCATTCATGTCATTCATAGTTTTTGGAGTTGCACAACATAAATAGCACGCCTGCGATGACGTATAATTTGAAAGAGCGGTGCAGACTTTGCCGTCAATCATACATAGAATTAAATCGGTTTTAACCGTGAAATGATAGCCGTGAAGCTCAAAGCTAGTTGGTTTCAAAACAGAAATTTGCTGCCGAATATGCTCCACTTCCGCTTCAATGACCTCACGTGTCTCTTTCGTGAAAATAAATTTGATCGGTCTACAATATCTTGTCGAAGACGCAGCTGGATTTTGCCAAAAAATATGTTTCCTTCCTTCAGCTCCAGAGTTAAGTTGAAGAGGCACCATCGTAAGAGAAAACATGCTTTCGTCTGACATGTTGTCATCCGAAAATTTTTGCTTGTAACGGTTCTGTTCAGCTAATTCTAATTCATCCTGAATGGCAGGGAACGACTTAAAAACCTCATATTGTGCATCTATTAATCTTTTCACCGTGTGGTCTATTAAGGATTAAGTCCTCGGCCGTTCATTTAGTCGGATATGATCTTTTATGGATCACTGCCCACTGAGATGAATAAAGTACAAGGTGCGTTCCAAAGTAAACAGGATTTAAAAAAAAAACAGAACCAATGATTTTTTCGGCACACTTAATTTCTTTTATTCGAAATAGTCTCCTTCTGCTTCAATACAGCTTTTTATATGATCCAAAAGCATGTCGAACGAGAGTTTTAGCTCGTTGGCCGATATGGCCGCCAGTATGCCGGTGCAAGCCTTTTGAATGCCTCTATGTCGGCATAACGCTTTCCTTTCATGGGCAAATGCATTTTTCCGAAAAGGAAGAAGTCGCATAATGCCATATTAGGTGACTACGGGGAGTGGTTAATGGTTAAAATGTGATTTTCGGCCAAATTATCGGTCATAAGCGTCGATCGATGAGACGGCCCATTATCGTGTAACAAACGCCAACTTTCATCTTTGCGATATTCGTGCCGAACACGTCGAATACGGCGCACAAAACGCTTCAAAATTCCGAGGTAGAATACCGCATTAACGTCCTGGGCTGCCTGGAACAAATGCTTTGTGGACAATACCCTTGGAATCATAGAAACAAACGCACAGTTTTGATTTAATATTCGGTTATAACAGATTTTGATTGGCCCACATGTTGGTTGTTACTTATGTCCCGACGGCTACTTTAAAAACGTTGAAACCAATCGTGCACTCTGCCGCGGAATAAGCAATCATCGCCATAAACTAGTTTCATCAATTGAAATACCAATTTTAAAACAAAATTTAATGTTGGTTCTTTGTTTAAAGCTCATTTTCGCACCCATAACAAAAACATACTGACACAACAAACACAATAACTTCACTTCCAATCATGAATTTTTCACTGCTCAGTCGTTAAAGATAGCAGATTCTAACGCACCAGTCGACATATAATTGGCGACACCATTTCAAAAAGTCTTGTTTACCTTGGAACGTACCTTGTAAAATTTAAGGAGTTAGGTGGGTTTGAAAATATCAATAAATCAATTTTTTTTGTTTGCCTTATTAAATTCTACAATATCTCTAGAATATTATCTTAAATTTTAGAGTTAATCTAAGTAATAGTTTCGGAGTTACAGCCTTGAGAACTTGTGCGCTAAAGCTAGCCGCTCTAAGTGCCACGTCTTTAAACGTGTTTTTCTCGAAACTGTGTTTTTGAAGTCGGTGGACACGATTTCTCGTAAAATTATCGACCGATTTAGTTCGTATTGTGTACACGTTTTTAAAATAACATTATCTTCTTTCATTACAACTTATTTTTTTAACCAATAAATGGCGAAAATTTTACCAAAAAATTAGATTTTTTGTTCAAATTCTAAGAAAAAAAGAAAAATTATAATATTTTTTATTTTCTTCATACAAAAACGAGATTGAGATATGTACTAACAGAATATGCTTAGTTTTTTAATTTTATATGAACCAATAATAAGTTATGCTGTCCACGGCGAGAGCACTTTTTTGAGAGACACCCAGGGAAATGCAAAATTCAACATTTTTGTATCGAAATTGTTCAAATATGTAATTTTGATATAACATATTATATATTTCAAATATATAATTGCTTATATTAAAAAAACGTAAAACTACCATTTTTTTTGTTCTTCTGAAACCCATCTAACCTCTTAAAGTATAACATGTAATTGATACGAAAACCGATTGTGTTGAGTATTTTCCCGGCCATATAAACATGAAAAATAATGGGAACAGCCGACAAAAAATTAAAAAATATTATGGAATTAATATGTATTTGGGTTTTAAATAATCTAAAAATTATTAAAAAATTTATCTATGTAGTTGATACTCTAGAGATATGAAAAAAACGAATTCGACACATCTTTCATGATTACTAAGGTATGCCAAAGCCATGAGTCATGTGGGTGACGCCCGAGGTTCAGCTCTAAATAACCGGTCGCAAATCAATAAAACAAATCACAAAAAAATTTAATAAACTTTTGAGTTCTTCAAAATAAGTATCCATTAACTTTTTACTCTTGTCAGAAGCCAAAATTAGTTGCTGGAAAGACATAGCCGAATTTAAGGTTTATTTTAAAATATTCGTACCAAAAATATATTGTACTATAAAAAAGTTGGAATATCACTATGGGGTTCTTCTTAAGTTAATAAGAACTTTTTAAACTGCCTTTTATTTCCAATTGCGCTGTCACTTTCAGCTTGCCGTTTATTTCGTCCATTCATGTTTAGATGACCCATAAGATATATAGGTTTTAAATAACTTTACTCACAAAGTAAGTGCCTCAATCCTTAAATCTTTCGTTAGAGATCGTTTTTACTTTCACTTCCAAGCTAGAGAAAGTTGAGCTGACTATTTAAGAATATCAACATATTTTGTTGTTGGATTTTATATGCCAATCGGTTCGCCATAAATAAACATACACCTGATAGAACTGCTCCCCTAAACTCAGTTGTTGTTTTTTTTCGATAAAACAAGGGATTTAATCCTTTTTGAATTTAAAATAGAACTTTTTTAATTTTACATATCTCAAATATGAATATTCCATTCTGATTATATTTTCGCAGCCTTGCAAAGCTACAGATGAGACAGTTGAAAGGAATTAGGAGTGAATACGCGGGAGCAAGTAAGCTTCGTATTCGGTTTACAGGTGCTAGAAATGGCTTCTTAACGTTAGTGAAAACTTCAATTAAGGAAATTCCAGAAATCTTAATCATAATTAAACCCAATTTACCAGACGCGATTATATAGAAATTTACAACAAATGTATTAAGAAATAATAATTAAAGAAGTATTGCCGAGAGCATAACATTTAAGCAAGCTTTAACCTTGCTTTCCTTCAATCTGATAAAATTATGAATAATATGCCAACACTTTGGTTAAGTAAACAGGTTTGGAATAAATATGATTTTATGATTAGATATTAACACTTCAACACTTTCTTCGCCATCCCTGATGCATTACGTTGCCGTGCTGCATACCCTGTAACGCAAAACTTCTTCAAATATAACAAGTACGAGTAAATGTTTACTTAGATATACATGCATTAGGTGTGTTTACAAATTTTCTAAGAATTTTACAGGATAACTAAACTTTCGTAAAGTTTTTGAACTTGTTAATAAATATTTATGAATGTGTGTTGTTTGTTAAGTAATTGCCATGTATCTATTGCATGTATGTATGTATGAACATGTATGTGAAAGAGAGCGCGTGTGTTTGCATGTGCATACGCTTGTATGTAGTTGTGCAGGAGCATGCGTTAAGCTTTGCATATTTCATACATGTTTAAATGTACGAGCTTAATATTAATAGCGTAATTATAATGTTGCAACTTTTTTGGGGTCACTAGAGGAGAGAGTAATGTATGTAAGTATACGCACAACAAACTTACACATGCACGTACACAAAAAACAGTCAATCTACTGAGATTTTGCAAAGATGTGTCTAGTTTTTAGTGCGGAAAATGTTGGCATTAATTTTCACAAGGCCTCATGAAATATGAAAATATTTTTGCAGGTAATTAAAAGTGAGTGTTTTTAAAGATGTTATTAATAAGACTGTATAATATGATGTATTTATTTATTTATTTATGCGTCATACGATGATATTAGATCAAAAGAGACTAAGTTATATAGCTGGGAAAACCAATTTCAATAGTAACTTTCAAGTTCGATTAGAAAACAGACAGCTTAGGCAGACTATAAGATGACTTTAAGATCTGTGTTTTGAATAAAAAAAAAGTTATTTTCCCCCAAAAAGTCTTCCATGCATGCGATAACTTAAGTAAAAATTGTCAAATCTTGATGAAACTTGGTATTTGTGCCTTGGCATCCAAGAAAAGTTGTTATTGTTAATCGGAAGACTACCACGCCTACAAAACGCTATTAATCGAAAAACTATAAAGTCTTATAACTAAGTTCGGCAATAAAATACAAAACTGTTGTTTGGTGGAGAGAATTGCATTAAATTAAAATAAAAAAAAAAGTAGCCGAGGGCCTTATCCAGTTTATTGTACATACATATCTCCCAAACCACTAACGTGAAATCAACCAAATTTGCTTAGAACTAATATTTTCTTCACTTTCTCCGACTTGGTGAAAATGTCTGAAATCGAATTATAATTTCGCCCACACTACACATAACGGTTGTGATGAAAACTACTAAAAGTGTGAAACTAACTAATAAATAAATGTGAAAACAACAAAACAATATACTGAGTTTCCAACATATCTGTACTCGATTTATGATAATATACATATTTTTCACTTTCTTCGTCGAACAATTTTTTGGTTTGTGATATTTTTAGCTGCTTGTAACCGATTTGGATAAACAAACTCATTAAAACTGCAATTATGAACAAATCTACCCTATATTGTGGACAATAAAACTGTGCACTTATAACAAAATATTTATTTTTGAGAGTGTTAACCAGAGAGCGTGATGTTTCATTCCAAGGAGACTATTTTAACGAATTATTGTTAACAAATTTTGTTTTTGACTGCTTTACAAGAAAAAATACTATAACGTATGGGTTCCTAATATCACGCCACAGAAATACGCCCCTGAGCTTATTTTGCGACAGAATATTCAACTCGGTGTGGAGCGGAAGAGAAGACTGGTAAAGACAAAAATGGGGGAAAAAACATCGAAGACGAGCTGACTTTTGTGAACCTACATTCATTTATTTTTGTATTTTGATTAATTGTTTTGAAACTACTTTAATTTGGGTCTCATAAAAGTCGTTGTGCAAGCATGTGTATCGTGTCACTTGAGTCATTCAAAGCTTTACCAGTTAAAATATCAAGCAGAAAAAAGTATAGAAACTCAGCATAAATCTTCTGCTCTATTTTCTGAACTCGTTTAAGTTGCAACAAAAGTACTGGTAGGTGTTTTGCTTTAATCGCAAGCTGTGAATCCAGCGAATTCTTCAATTGTTTGTAGGCAAGATAAAAATCCAAGAAAGCGTTGGGAAAATGCAGTGACAAGTTGGGAGTGTCGAGTTAAAAGTAGTATATATTTCAGTTGTTGCATTCCACCGACTAAAACAAATAAAGGTACACAGTTATGTACCTCTATATAGATATACTATATATTAGATATTGCATATATACTGATATCACAGCTGCAACCGGAAAATGTTTCATTTGCGGAGAAGCAGTAGGAAATGTGCGGAAGCTGATGGTTAAACAGTTGACGCATTCCATTTTGCTTTATGCTTTCGCCTCTACCGTTTCTCTCTCTATTACAATGCTGGTTGACTGCTGGTAGTTGTTAAATATCGGTTAGCGCGGTTACAGACACAGTTGTTGCAACAAGACGCGTTGTCGTAAGGATGCATGAAATATGACGTAAAACGATGTGATTATAATGATGCATCATCTAATGGGACGGTGCAGCAATTGAGCGGGTATATGAAACGTATACTTAGGATTGACAATTTGCCAAATGATTTAAATGATTTATGGACAATCACAGCTAAATGAAGATAAATTGCAGAAAGAATGCAACTGAATTGCAAAGAAAGTGTGTTGTGATAGAAAAATTAAGTTGAATTGTACTCTACTAAATACATGGCAAATCGAATCGAACGAATTATAAAGGTACCAATTTCGGTTTGTGAGGTTTTTCATCAGATCAACACTTTATAAATCTCCGTTCTTTGGAAATCTACTACCAAGATCATAACTCCAGAAAGGAAAAAGGGTAGAATCGACGGACTGTGGCATACACTGAAAATGTAAAAGCGTTGTCTTGAAAAGTTCACCGAAATGTGATGAATTAATTTTTAAAAAAACAATATTTTTAAATATTCAATATTTCGAGCTTAGAAAAAGAGGCAAGAAACTCAAAAATATATTAAATAACCCACAACAACTTGATAACATCATCAGTACGGCAGCTAACCGTGAGGTATATAGTATTTCAATGTCAATGCAACATGCATGTTGGGAAGTTTTTTTCCTTAATGGGATAGCTGTTACTTTGAAATTGAAAGAGATAAGGTGCCTGTCTGCCACGCCCAGATTGTCATTAATCGATAAGCCATAACTGATCACGAAACTAAAATTTATGACTGTACATCGGAGATCAAAGTAGCAAGGGGCATGCGTGGCTAAAACTTTCGAAAAAATGGGCGTGGCTCCGCTCTCTAAGAGGTTTAATGTAGAGATTTGCTAAACCACTTCAGATACAATATGAAAGCTTGCTCAAGAAAAATCCCCAACCAACACTATAAAAATCTAATGATGTTACTCATATAACGGTTCCGTGAAAAGCTAATGAACGAGCGATAAATCAATAAATAAATACGTCAAAAAAAAAAAATAAAAATTTTACACATAGAAAGAAAAAAAGGAGTTTATAGGAGCCGGGGTAATAATTGAACGATGCGAATAATAATAGTATGCCTGTATGTCAAAAATAGTTTTAATCGTATCAAAAATTTTGTTATCCACATATAATTAATAGAAAGATGTGAACTTCTACGTGTCTTTATAGCGGATAAATCGGAAAAATCGGGTGAAAACTTTTCTTACATCTCAAAACTTTCAAACCTTTACACCTGACACAATTTCCTCGGTTTTGACCCCAGCAAGTTGCAAGAGTATGATATGATCGGTTACACTCGAACTTAGCCATTTTTTACTTACCCGAATATAATTTTTTACCACTAGTGTTTTATAATGCTGTTAGGTTCTTGATATAAGGTATGCTAAAGTCGTTCTCCATTTCTTGCAGAGGAAGAATAACTCTAATCAATAACTCTTATCAATCCCTGCTACTCATGAGCTACGAAGGTTTTTGTCAAATTTCGACATTAGGAGAGAGTTATCTAACAAAAAGTGAATTTATCTGCATAAAACCAGAATAAGAAAATACTTTTTTCCCTAGTCACCAATGTAAAGTAACTGTAAATCTATCAGTCCAGGGTATTTATTATAAATATATTGAGATATATAATAAAGGCAACAGATTGTGTAAGCAATCTTGGCATGGATATTTTCTATTTATACATTATTTATATTTATATGTATACGTAATCGTTCCCTTGATAGTTGTGCCAATTTCATATCTGACTGAGGATTGTTAACACGTCGGCGTTCTCCTAACCTTATTTGAAGAATGTTTTATTCCGCTACAACGGCAGCAACAGCAACAAATGTCGTCTCTCATTCAATTATCAAATTCACACAATTTAAGAAACAAACAATCACACATCACTTGGTGATTTCAAAGGCAATTTCTGCAAAACAAAAATGTACACACACTGTCATCGGGGCGGTCAGTCAACATTGGCTATTTGCACAAAATGCCTTTGAAGTGTGCATGTTGCATTGATTAAAACGAAGTACAGCCCTGATTCGTTCACCACCACCGGATTGAATTTAATTTAGTTGAATTGAAAACTTTCGCTGTTCGCTGTACTTGTTTTCATTAAGTAGGAACGAGTGTATCCGTATTTCCTGCTAATGTTGTTGTACTTGTATATTTATATGTATGGCCTACTCGACGTTTGGTCATGAATAATGTAGCTGATGAATTTTAAGTAGTGCCAGTAAATTAAAGCAATGCAACGCCATTTAAGAACACTCTCCCAAGCACACAATTGTGGCAGTAACTCAGGGACTCAGTGACGTGCTTGAAGCAGCAAAGACAAAACCAACACAAAGCAAACAGAAGAAGCAAGAACACACGATGGAACACTTAGAACATAAAATGGAAATGGAATAAAAACCGCAGGAAAATGCCTTGAAGAATACGGAAAGCATACCAAGATGACTGAGACTGAGACTGAAACTGAGACTGGTAAATTGAAAAGCAAATGAAAGTGGAAAATCGAAAGGGAAGCCACGGGCTTGCCGTATTGATCGCAAAGCTAAAATGTAGGGAGAGCGATGCTGTGCTAACGAAGGCCAAACCGCAATAGTAATATATAATAGTAAATGCGAAAGTGAAAGTAACTACAAAAGCAACAAACATCGGCGTTTCTAGGCCATTAACTTCGAGCGCAATTGATGTACGCCCCTCACGAGCAGCTTTTATACAGAGACATACATATGTACTATGCATTCAGACGACTACTAACGGAAATGGTTGCAAGTTTACTGCTTTATATGCATATTCATTCATACATTTGTAATTGTGTATCTATGTACTTGTGTGTGCATGTGGGTGAGAGTAGCTGTTTGAAAGCAGCAAAACAAACATTCAGCTGTATAACAAACAAGCGGCAACATTCAGGGCTGCGATGTAGGAAACTACCGCCAATGCGACGCACACTGGGGCAGTATATCAGATTTTTTAGATAAAAAAAAAACCCTTTTACGAATCCCATGTAGATTTTATAGACTTATAGTAAAGCAAGAAAAATTTGATTGATTGATTTCGGCAGCACTGAAACTAAAATACTCTTCATACCTAAGACAAGAGTTCATTCAAAATTTGTATGACAGTTTTTGAAGTAATTTCTTCAATTGAAAAAGTTTTCTATACAAGCACACGGCAGGCATATGAGCAGCTTCTGAAGAATTAAAGGACATTTACACAATTTCAAATCGGTATCTAAAAAACGGGGAACTAGTTCGCGTATATACAGATGGGCAGACATCGCTAAATCAATTCAGCTCGTCATGCTGATCATTGAAATATCGTCATCTAAAACGCAAAATAATGTAGAACTTTCAGAAGTTTACAGAGATAACCTGTATGAAACATATTGGAGAAAAATTTTAATTTTGCTTAGCAGAACTTTTTGTCAAATGTACTTATATGTATAAAATTTAATATAATAAATCGTAAACAATAAAATACTCAATTTTGAATTTTTAATCATAAGTTGTTTTGTATTTTAGATAACGACTTTATAGTGTGTTTATATCTGAATATCAGGGAAAAAAAGCAACCAAAAATGGCTGTATGACACAGGGTTGAACTGCAATTACCGCCAGTTGGTTTGAACAGCTGGTATAGTTCGTTCGATTCACTACTGTCTAACGCTTGACGAAGCGAACTCAGCTAATCAGAGGTTTTGTAGACTGTTATAGTTTTCAAAATCAGAGTTAAACCGATAAAAAGTGTAATAGATGTCATGACTTCAGATATTATTGGTTTGATGCTCGAAACTGAAATTATTTTATACGTATTAAAAAGATACAGTTAATTCAAATTTTTTTATTTTTTGCATATATTCGAAAAGACGAAAACCCAATCAGATTCTATGACACCATAGAAAATCTAAATTATTTTGCAATTCTGACGACTAAACAAATCTGCCTTGGATTTCGCAACACCCTTTATAAGGAACTTTTAAATTATTAAAATATTGATGCCGCCTTACAATTTCTTACGTATGCCTAATTAAGTAATTAATGAATTTAATTATCATCTTCTTTATTTTTATCATAAATGTTAAAGCTACGTACAAATCAATTACAGTTCTAACACAGTTGAATTGATTTTGCATAACTTATAATATCTATCTCGTTTTGTAAAATATTCTAGTATTATTTCTTTTTCAAATAATGTGTTATAGTATTCAAAACTTCAAAGTTCAAATGTTTAGATTAGTGTTCTTTAATTTTGATTTATCCTCAAACCATTTCCATTTTTGCTACCACAATTCCACTGTGCAGCGTGACGTTATAAAATGCCGTACAGCGTACTCAGCGCATGGTTGGTTTCAAAGTCGAAAGTGTGAAAAGCGAAAGATTGTTTTTAATTTAATTGAAAGCTTTTAATCATTTTATCATCTTTTTGTGTGCTTTTCAACAAAAATTTATTTAAGAAAATATTCAAAACGCTGGTCAAAATAAATTTGCGAAAATTTCTTCAGTAGGTGTTTTATATTTGGAGCTGACATGCGGTACAATCACAATTTTCATATTACGTTAAGTGAAGTAAAGGGAAATATGAGAGACTACACACGAAAGTCATTGGAATGCTTTTAAATAATTACAAAAATCGCTAATGAAATTATGATGGTTATTGTTTCGCTAGCAGAAGCTTAGAAGCTCTAACAAAGCATGCTATTAAAAATAAAGAATACAAATTTAATAGAGATAATAACAATATAACAATCATAAAGGAATTCAAGACTTAATGCTAAAGCAATGTGGTATATTCTTTCTAGTCATAGCAAAATTTTTTAGGCTATAAAACCATATCAGACCTAACAAATATTACACCAGAGGTAGACATGTGGAGTCAGACCGAACAGATTAACCTAGTTATCCTTAGCGGATGTTCCAAAATATGCTACACATTATCTTGAAATAGATACTATCATTTTATAATAATTATGTTAACCGTTTATCATAAGTGGAATAAACGATCGATGTGGATGGCTTTATTGACGGAGTTGCAAAAATGTTTAACTGCCACTCCGCAGACCGCAGACATGGACACAAATTGAACAAGTAAGAGAGAACTAATTTCGGGTGCAACCAAAATTTTTATACTGCAACTTGCAAGAATCAAAGCCAGGGAAATACTTTAAGGAGTAAAACCAAACATATAAAATAAAGTCACCCGATGATCGAAAATACTGATATTAGTTATAATGGGGCTAGTTCAACTTTTCGCTCAAATTAATCTATTTTGGGCACAAAGATATACTGTTGTGAATACAACAATAAAACACGCTCTCTTATTTTTATTGGAGATACATGTATGCGGTACAAAGACACCCCGAAGTTCAAAGTTTTATTATATTATATTTGGCGTACTCACAACCCATCGTAAAGCATCGTAAATTTATAAATTTGTTGTTGGATTTCATACAAAAATGAGTTTACACATTTATAATTCTCAATGCTATGTTTTCGAATTGCTATAACTTATAACTTTATGAGACTTGTGAAAACCCTAATTCTTAAATTATATATGGGGGCTAAGGGAAGTACTTTTGACATACAGACATACCTTAATTTAAATCGGTCGTTTAGATCCCAAGATATGGTATTTGGGCGGGGCACGCCCATTGTCCAATTTTATTTTTATAAAGGCTTCTCATACCATCTTGGGTGTATAATTTAATGTATCTGAATAAGAACCGGCTCTATTACCGTCTCAAGCTTTCAAAGGACAGTACATGATATTTCGCTGTCATTATCAACTAATCTCCCACTTTTTATACCCTAAACAGGGTGAAGAGCTGAGCCGGTTTGACTATAACCGTATGTTTGCCTTTTCGATATATCAAACGAGCATATAGGTTCGGTTAGGTTAAGTTAGATGGCTGATCAGAAATCACACGTAGACTAATAATAGCATATAATCAACCGAAAATGAATGTACATTTATTATAATAGATTTCTAAATAGTTGCTTTGGCTCCTCGCATTGATTGTGGAAACTAGTCCAATCAACTTCATACTCTCTCTTTGCTTCTGACAGCTCACAATAATGAGGTTCAATACTTTTCGCAGAAAAATAACATTTTATATTATATTTAAACATTTTTGAATCTTGACTAATAGATTCTACTCAATAAAAGTGCCTCAGATCCTTGCTTATAGAATCACTCGATCTATTATGTCCACTTGCCATGTACATAAATATGAATAACTCGGTAGTAACAAATTATATCTACAGTTCACAAAATATCCATTTTTTCATTAATTAAGGTATTTAGTTTTCCGTTTATAATATTTTCTCAATGCCATTACTTGAACTTGTGATAAATTACACAATTAATGTCAACAAAAAGTTCCACCAGTATAACAACTTTCGATTTGCAGTCCTCGCATTTCTGTGACATTTTCAAATGCGTTAAAATATGCTCTCATCTTCAGCGGCTTTAATGTATTCATGTGTGACTGCAAGCATAAATATAATATCTGCAATTGATACTTGGCTGAAACTTTGCATTCACATTCATGCATATAATTTCCACTCAAAATTTTCTCAAATACTTGAAATTATGTAAATGATCAAAATTATTGAAATTTGCATCATAATTGAAAACTGAGTGAAGTGTATGCTTGATTCGTACGTCAAGTGTGTGTACTTTGCAGCCTACTCACGTGCAAACGCACATAATTATGTCAAATGTGGCATATGTGCATATACACATACATATTACATATGAATATGTTTATGGATGAGTGTGTGGTGGAGAAGAACCGCAAGTGCTATAAACTCATATAAATTTGTTTACCCATACCACTATGAGTTCAACGAGTGAGCTGTAAGTAGATAGATAAATATGTGTTTGTGTGTGTATTTGTGCAGCCTTCCATCTTCACAGGCACACTACACTTGCAAACAGCTGCTACTTGTTGAATTGTTGGTTACCATTCCCAACAAAATAGATGCAATGTAAGAGCCCGTGTAACATATTTTAATATTTATATATACGTCCCTATGTACATATATACTATGTACTATATACTTAGTTTCCACTTGTGGTATATTTGAGGATTATTGCACTAAAGTCAATTGAGGTGGCAAATGTGGACTTACACTTACAAATACATCGAATGCACTCAAGCGTCGTGAAGCATGTACATACGTGTTGGTGTCTCCAAATAAATTACATAAGTATATATAAATATATATATACATATGTATGTATGTGTGTCATATGTAGTTGAACTAAGATGTATGCGCACTGTTCAGAATTTTTTTTACTCCAATCCGCGTACATATTCCTCCTACGGCCAAGTTTCATCAACTAAATATGTCAGCAGAAATTTATTACAATCATCTAAAAAGCATATAAGTCATTCGCATGCATCACTACATTTCCGTAATACCGCAACGACCAACTAATCCAATCACATCGACTATTCAGTGTCTTGCCGATTGCACGATACGCCGACTTTTGCGACAACAAAAATTGTGAAAAGCATCTTCAGAATCCAATTGCTGGAATTGTTTGTAAGGCTTAGTACCTGTCAGCTTACAGACAAAGTTATATGTATAGAGGGGTAGTAATATTTTTAGCTGTTTGGAGTTTCCTTATGAGGTTTTGAGGCTAAAAAAACTGTTTCACGTCCTCTAGTGAATTATTTTTTGCAAGCATTTACAACAGTCTAAAGGCTTGATAATTTTTCTATGCTTTAAGAAAAAAGGGTTAACTTTGTACTTAATGTTTAAAAATTTATTTCTATTGACTTTTTAAACAAAATTAGAAAATTGCGACTTCGGCTACAATCTTCAGTATCATCTTTTTCAAGATGGCCTATAATAGAACTTCGTGCTACATAAGGCTTTCCGTGACACATTTGTTTGAAGCCTTAATGCTGAACGCTTCGACATTATAATGTTTTGGACAACTAAAATACTTTTCCTATCAATTGCATAGTATTTTAGAGATTATAAATTTTACTTAAAGCTAAAAAAACAAAAAACAAGCGACTTTTTACTTTTTTCAACTGGCCTAATCCTTAACAGTTACTAAAAATAAACTAATTTCCTTACGGACTCCCTATCACAAAAAATTCGTGCTCCGCCTCTGGACGCCATCTCTTCATGCATACATTATAAACTTTCACTTTGTGGAGATATCTCATAAATTTGTACAGAAACGGTACTTCACATAAGCGAATAAAAAAGTGTGCAAAAATTATGCTGCATACAAATTTTATACAAAATTACTGCTGGCCTGTAAATGCTGCTTTATAAATGCAAATGTCACAGGCCGTCCCTTTCCACCTTAAGTAGTCTGCGTTATGTTAACGTTTGCGCGGCGTTTGAATTTTAATTTAATACAGAAATATATATGTATATAGATCAGTAATTTAATCAACAATTCCCACGCTGTGTATCGAGGTCAAACTTTCGTGGCTGTTGGGGGAGACTGAACAATAAGTGCACTGTGGGCATGTTTAGTGTAAATTATAGACAATTATTTTTTGTGGATTATTAAAAATTGTGAAAATTTAACAGGTATTGAGATTAACGGAACAATTTAGGCTTTAAATAAATATTTTTTTCATAGCGGTTTGTAAAAATATCGTAAGAGAACGGACCCAGATTTAGATATGCCCAAGTTCAATGTCATCGACACCTGAAAACCATATATGTATGTACTTGGAAAGGCTTAAGTTTTCTAACTTGGAATAAGAAATATCAAACAACTAAGTTTTTCATATTTTATTATTACTGTACTTATCAAGTTTCTTGTACCTGCATACCGTCGACTGCCTTTCAGGAAAGATTCACTTTTCTAATACATCAAAATTTCTCATTAAGATATCTTTGAAAGTGTAAATTTAGTGTCGCAGATTAAAAATTGTGTACAGCGTTGACATATTAATTGCTTTAATATGTAAATAACGAAGGAGGATGGGTGCCATTGTGTGTTTAAATATTTCACATTATTGATTACTTTGTTCAAGGTGCTTTCCAAAGTAAACAGGACCTTTTAAATCTCCCGTAGTAGGGTGCACGAGTGGTTTCAACGTTTTCAAAGTGGGCGAGAGGACATAAATGACGATCAACATGTGGGCCAAACAAAATCGGTAAACACCGGAAATTCCATCGAAACTGTGCGTGAATTCATAAAAAATCAGCCGAACATTTGGGCTGATGAAAGGTGTGTGCACGGTTTGTTCCACACAAATTAACTGACGACCAAAAATTGCTCAGAATCCGTCTCATCGATCAACGCTTTTGACCGATTATTTTACCAAAAATCACATTTCAACCATTAACCACTTAACTTCTTACAAATATGTTTTCCAATCTACTTTTCATTCTGGAGCTTCTTCACGTTTCTACTGTTTCTAATTTGAATAAATTGTACTTTTAACATATTACTGGCCACCCAAATGTCACTGTGCAATACTTGTGCTTCTACTGACGGAGCAATGTCTTGAAAACTGGCGCTACTTCCGTTTCCGAAAGAACAAACAAAAATTGAAGTCATCATCAGCGCAACTATTTTTTGTTTCAAAAGAAGGAATGTTAACTGCTTTTTGTTATTATTTTTTTTTTGTTTTGTTTTTTGCTGCCGTCCTGCAAGATTACATTTTCCTCTGCTTACTTTACGTTATTGCATTTCTCTATTTGTTGCTTGGTATTTTTCTTGCTTACTTGTGGTCTGGTTTCCGCTTTACGGACAAACATTTCTTTGCTGCTTGCTCAGCGCTGCTGTCAATTACAAGTTGCGTGAAGAAATAAAAGAAAACTTAAGGAAAAGGCAAGACAAACGTAAAGAAAACACAAAATTTACTCAACCGCTTTGCAATTTTTACTCGAACTCCACTTTTTTCGTGTTTTTGGTTGTGGAACAGAAAAGTTTTCACTTGGCTGCTGCGGGCAGAGACACTTTTTATCCTTTTAGCAGTATATATGTGAGTGAAAAAATTTCGGCAAATAATGTCAAATATCATCAAATGTCAAAGTTTGACGTCCCAGCAGACGCATTGAGCTTACCGCATACTCACTGCAAACTAAAGCGATTTTATAGCATACACATTCACATTTACACCCATACACCCATATACCCTCATGTATATATAGGACCATTTGTATTTTGTTTGAAGGTGGTAAAAGTTTTAAGAAGACTTCATCAATTGTCAAAATGGATAAATGGCAAATCTTGCAGCGGCAATTCACAAAAGACCGGCAAAGCAGAAACACAATAAAAAGTTTGGCAAAGCATAAATGTCTAAGCGACAGTGGATTGCCGGCAGCGCAGATGGAAGAGCGGCTGATATTGTTGCACCACTGTGACATTGAGAAATGAGTGAGGTATTGGAAAAGACATTTCAATCCGCCAAGACGCACATAAATCCTGGCGAATTATTGTAACCCAAAAAAATGAGGCTATGTGGCGTAAAGATGTAATGAAAAAACTTTCGGTAGCTGCTTGTCTTCGTCAGTCTATATGTGTGGTTGTGTCGTAGTGTAAAACTCCACTCAATTCAACTGGTGTCGATAATAATCCCAATTGTAACACTTTAATGCCAACTTTTCAATGACAGCCGCACAAACGTAATACTCGTACAGTTAAGAAAGAAAGTAAAACAGTTAAAACAACAATTCAGTAAAATTAAGTATGTAAACAAAAACTTTGAAATCTGCTTTTAGGCGCGTAGCGTTTAAACGAGCATTTGAGTATTTTCTAACTTGTTCGAATGTTAAATTCGAATTGAAATCAATAAATGATTTATGTAAATGTTGTTGTTTTAGTAAGGACTTCATTACATGTAAAGCTAATGTCTATAAAAGCTAATAGCTGTATAAATCTGATATCTATTGTGGCAAATTTATTATAAAGGGCGCATTTAATGACCGAAATCGTGTTTAACTTTATATTCTTTCTTACTGATGGATGTCGTACTAAGTGCATAACTTGCAACACACGAACATTACGCCATTCATTACTTTACTAGAATTTCGGGCATGTGACCATTGCGACAGTGTCTTCTGAAGAACATTACGTCTATACAATTTTGCTTCGTTATATCCTGAAAAAGATTATACCAAATTTACCACAAAGTTTATACCACCCAGAAGAAAACGTCATATAAAAAAAATATATATGTACATCTATATTGGCAGTCGAAAAAGTCTTTTCGTATTTTGGCAATAGATGTCATTGCAGTCGTACCAGTGCCAGCAATCACATTGTGTCATACAATATAGTGTTAGAAATGTGAGATTTTAAGCTTTATTTGACCAAAAATAAATTCGGGGATGTTGGAAAAAAAAATCTGTTCAAAAATGAGCGAAAATAATGAAGAAATTCGCCATATTTTGAAATTTTTGTATAAAAAAGGGAGGATTGCCACTCAAGCCACCAATGAAATTTGAGAAGTTTACGAAGACGATGCTTTATCAGTTATTGTACCATAACAATGGTTCGCTCGCTTCCGTTCTTAAAATTTCAAAATTTGGATTTACTTCTTCTTCTTGATTGGCGTAGACACCGCTTACGCGATTATAGCCGAGTTAACAACAGGTCGCCAGTCGTTTCTTTCTTTTCGCTACGTGGCGCCAATTAGCTATTCCAAGTGAAGCCAGGTCCTTCTCCACTTGGTCCTTCCAACGGAGTGGAGGTCTTCCTCTTCCTCTGCTTCCCCCGGCGGGTGATGCGTCGAATACTTTCAGGGCTGGAGCGTTTTCGTCCATCCGGACAACATGACCTAGCCAGCGTAGCCGCTGTCTTTTAATTCGCTGAACTATGTCAATGTCGTCGTATATCTCGT
>NW_017536441.1:248929-263337 GCF_001853355.1 Bactrocera latifrons | reverse complement strand
CCCTATCGGCCAGCTTATCAAGCTCTTCATACTCACGCATTTCGGCCTCTTGCTTTTTCTGTCTGCAAATACGTCTCGCTTCCCTCTTCAACTCTCGGTATCTATCCCATCCCGCACGTGTTGTGGTCAATCGKAACGTTGCGAGGTAGGCAGCCT
The DNA here is from genome assembly GCF_001853355.1 of Bactrocera latifrons. Taxonomy (NCBI): domain Eukaryota; kingdom Metazoa; phylum Arthropoda; class Insecta; order Diptera; family Tephritidae; genus Bactrocera; species Bactrocera latifrons. The sequence goes on along the minus strand of NW_017536441.1, from coordinate 263,181 downwards.
GTCTTCTTTCCGCTGCGACACGGCACTCCTCGTCGTACCAGCTGTTCTTTTGTACTTTCCGAAAACCAATGGTTTCGGTTGCGGCTGTACGTAAAGATGTTGAAATGCCGTCCCACAGTTCCCTTATACCGAGTTGTTGACGAGTGCTCTCAGAGAGCAGGAGATTTTTGGATTTACACTGATGGAATAATATCTTTAGCGGAAAAATGGCAAAAAGTGGTCGACCAAAATGATACCAATTTGTTTATTTATTTAGAAATACGAAAAGACTTTTTCGACTACCCAATATAACTGTTGTTTTAAAAACCACTTAAAGCGCGATAAATCAATAACTAAATAAGGCACAGTCAGTAAATTTTACCCCCGGTATGGCATAAGAAGTCTTTATATGAGCCGACCCTCATTTATATAGTACTCTTGCAACCAGTTGATACAGAGTATTATAGTTTGGTTCGCATAACGGTTGTACGTATCACATAATACTAATCGAGATATATATAGCGTTATATACGAGTATATATAAATGATTAGAGGACGAGAAAGGTTGAAATCCGGTTGACTGTCTGTCTGTCGGTCCGTCCGTCCCTGCAATCTGTAACTTGAGTAAAATTTGAGATATCTTGATGAAACTTTGTATGCAGGTTTCTTAGCACCTAGTTTTTAGTAATTAGTTCGAGTTCATAGATGGGTGTAATCGGACCCTTGCGACGCCCACAAGTCGCCAATAACCGGAAACCTGTAAATACCATAACTAAGCACTAAATTAAGATATAAAAGTCATATTTGGCACAGAGGATCGCAGTAACAAGGGGCAGCTGAGGATAAAAAAATGTTGAAAAAGTGGGCGTGGCCCCGCCCTCCAATAAGTTTAATATATATATATCTCCTAAGCCACTAAAGTTACAACAAAGAAGCCCAGCACAAATATTGCAAGAACTCCTACTATAACGGAAAGGGGGCGAAATCGGTTGAAAACCCGATTCACTCCCCATATAACAGTACTGTTCAAATCTACTAAAATCACGATAAATCAATAAATAAATTCATCAGACACGCAAAAATTTACCGCTGGGATGGTATGCTAAGGCTTTCTAAGGACCGAGGTAATAATTGGACGATGGGCGTGGCACCGCTCATTTTTTGGTGAAATCCCATATCTCGGGACCCGATTGACCGATTTCGACAAAATTTGTTATGTGAATTTTTTTTGTTATTTCTATATCAAATTGTAAAAATGAGGGAACTCGGACAATAACAACTAGGCGTTATTATATAGCACAATTTTAAATTCCACTTGATTCTTTTACTTTCCAGTATACAAACCAAATAAAGTGGGGCATATATTTTTTGTACTACTTATGATCAAAAATTGTTCAAATCCAACAAAAACTGTTCCCTAGGTACCCTTGACTCGAATATTAGGTTCCTAGCAGCTATATTTGACATTTGATCGAAAATATCGGTCAGTGTGTGAGATATATAATTGAAATTCAGGGATAGTACTTTTCTGACAAAGGTAGGTGTGAATGTTAAAAAGTGTAGGAATTAGGACAATACTTCCCTGAGTCATTTTATACCTGATATAAAGATTTTCGAACTTCCAGGTAACTTTATGCAGAATATATCAGCCGATAAGTGAGTTATCCCAATTAAATGTCATTTGAGCAAAAACTTGACTTAGCCCATATAACTATTAACAGGATTTTCGAAAATTCGGCTGACTTTACTCTATATGATTAGTGGTATGTGACATGTTAATAGTATGTGGTATGTAATCATATACTACATATAATGGTTTTCATTTTTCTAACAAACCTTATACTTATGTCTGTTAGTATAGGAGTTATATATAGTATATGTAGGTTGACGTTTTTACCTTAAATGGTTCCTTGGCTTTGATTCTTGTAAGTTACATGAATATAAAATATTCGGTTGCACCCGAACTTAGCTCTTCCTTACTGGTTTTAATTGAAATTTGTATTTTTTGTAAAATTGTATTTTGAATTCTGACCTGATAATGGTATGTCTGTGTGTCAATGGCTTGAACCCGGTCAACAATTTCCTTTACTCCCATATACCTAATAAAAAGATTTTCTAACTTCCGGGGACTTCATACCAAATAGTTACATGATGTGTTCAATAGTAAACTTTTTGAATCTAGCGCCCCCTGGTGGCGCCAACTATATGTCGACTGGTGGGTTGGAATCTGATATCTTTATCGATTGTTCAGTGAGACATGATTTCATGACATTTCATTAAACGGAAGTGAAATTATTGTCAGTAATTTGTGTTATCGGTGCGAAAATGAGCTTCGAACACAGAACCAACATTAAAGTTTGTTTTAAAATTTGAAAACCTTTTACCGAAGCGTTTCAGTTGATGAAGCAAGTTTATAGCGATGATTGCCTATCCCGTAGCAGAGTGAACGAGTGGTTTCAATGTTTTCAAAGTAGTCGTGAGGACATAAATGACTATCAACATGTGGGCCAACCAAATCAGCGATCACCGGAAATTATATCGAAACTGTGCGTTCGTTCAAAAACCAGCCGAAATCATCTTGAAATTCATAGAAATGGAATTGAACATCTCCCAAACAGCGATTTATCGCATTTCCACCGAACATCTGGGCTAACGAAAGGTGTGTGCATAGTTTTTTCCGCACAAATTGATTGACGACCAAAAATTGCTCAAAATACTCGACGCTTGTGACCGATTATATGACCAGAAATCACATTTTAACCATTAACCATTGGTTTTTGGAGAAATGCATTTGCCCATGAAAGGAAAGCTTTGTGCAGACGTAGAGGCAAAAAGCTGTATTGAAGCAGAAGGAGACTATTTTACATAAAATAAATTGATTGTGCCGAAAACACTATCCTATTTACTTTGGAACGCACCTTGTAGTTACCTTAATAAAAATGAGAGAGCATATTTTACTAATAACAGAGTATCTTTGCTCCTAAAATGAATAAAATTGGGTAAAAACTTGACTCCATATAATTGATAATTGTATTTATGTCAGAAAGCTTGATGAAAAATTAGGAGCATTTCATTGGTCTGTGGCATGTAAATTGTTTGTAGTCTGGGTTAAAATAAAAAAAAATTTAGTCAATATTACCGCCAACTTTCATATAGCACTCATAAAGGCTTTAATTCTTTTAATAATTTTAATAATTTTGTGCCAAATACATATGTCAGGTATTATTATTTATAAATAAAATTGCTTCAAATTATGTTTTCAAGTGTACCTGAGCAATGTTAAAATTAATGAAAACAGCCCGTTCCTTTCTCTGACCCAATGCACCCAATATAAGGATTTCCGTATTTACAATAATGTGATATTTTAATGAAACTAAATGGATACGTTTTTTTAAAAATCACCCTAGTTTAAACCTCATATTCCTTATACTGTGTATATATATACCACAATGAATTTCAATGCTATTGATGACGTCCACATCAACTCAATTTATCAAATATTCGGACGAATTAATATCACATTTCGCACATATCTCATTTGAAGATGGTTTTAGTATGATTTTTACTGACATAAACTAAAATATATGGCAATAAAACTAAGTCTATGGATATGGCCTTCAATATAAATCAAGAGGATATCAAATTTGATTGAAATTTTTTCACACATGATCCACGTTACGCACAGAACAATCTCTGTATGTTTCGCAGTTCATGGGTCAAACTTCTTTGGAGAAAACGGTGTAATAGATATTGAATGAGTTTTTTTTTTACCAACAACGGCATATACATAGCCAGACCGATTATTGCGAGCTCCAACGAAAAATTTAATATAAATTAATATCAAGAAACTGCACTTTCCGGTCACCCGACCTGCACTTCCCTTTTTTATAGGGTTATGTCAAGAAAGAGGTGAACAGAAGTTTAACTGAATTGAGACAGTTAATTAAATCGTTTATTGAGGCAATCCAGACTTCAACCCTTCAGGCCGCAATGAATCATGTTCTAATTAGATGTTTCATATGAGTGTCTGAGTTTGGAGCTCATTTACAGTCCACAATTTTAAAAAAATAAAATATTATATAAAACAAAATTTGCTATACAATAAAAGAATAAAAGTAATGCATGCATGCTTATTCGAATTCATGAATAATGGGTATATTTAATTACGATTCAATTGGAAACTAGAGCAGGTAAATGTTGAAAGCTCTCCTCTTAGGTTACTTAAAGCAAAATAGCAGCAATTTAGCGGCTAAGGGTATAAAATTCTTTCAGTTCTGCGGTTTTTGGAAAAATTAAAGCTGCAATCTGTACTGCATTCAATCAAATTAATTCAATTTTGCGCTCAAATTTTTTTCTTTTCCATATTTCACCTTTACACGGTACACTACTCGAACCCAACCTAAATTGCAGTTTTTATTTTGTTTCATCATCAAATCAAAATCCAAGTTCATTTAATATCATCTCTAAAAAGGTAAATTATCTAAAGAGCACTTTTATAGATAGCATTTCTTTCTTCAGCATTAAAAGTTTTCGTCTTTTATTGATAGTAAATCGATTACTCATTCTGCTAACTACAATAATCATGCCAATAATATCTCTGCAAATTCACTACTTTGCTGTATGCCACAGCCGAAGCTGTCATAAACTGCATATTCATGATTAATACGCTGCTTATTCTTCATGTTCATCATATCTATCTTCCCACCCACGCCATTCAGGTGCATAGTACTTCCTTCATAAACCATCCATCAAATTTAATCACGTGCACTTCTACGCTAAAGAAGATAAACCAAATCCATTAGCTGCCAAAATTGCACATAAGAAATAATTTTCAATTCTTCTACAAACGATAGAACGATGATAAAGTCAAATACTTAAGAGTGAACGCTCAATTGCACTATTTAACTGGCTGAGCGTCTATCTGTCTGAAGCTGCAACTTCTTTCCTTGCGAGTAAAAAATAACTACAATTGATGAAGTCACTTTGTGGACTAAAGCGGGTAAGTGCCCCAGCTTATGCGTGCATCCGAATGGCTTACTGACTAGCAATGATGCTGCGGAAGCTAAACTCTTAGATTCTAGGTGCTTATTTTCGGTTGGGCCACTTTACATTTTTGTTTACTATTTTCAAATACTCCTCTTTGGCCTTTTTATTCCACCACATTTCTTACCTCCATCGCCTTTCAATAGCATTTACGCCACTCACTCAAACCTTCATTGCTCACGCAAGTAATGTACGTTGCAACCGAGATTTAGCCCAAGATAATCTGCAATGCAACTTCTTAACTTGACGGCAAATGCAGCAGATATTATGTAAACGTTCCCACCCGACGCAAAAAACCTCACGTATATATAAGCAAGTGTGTCTTTTGCGGTAAAAACGACGCGTAGCTAGGAGAAAACCACAGCAAAAGAAAACCAGAATATATAAGGAAGCGCTAACTTCGGTTGGAGTATCACATTTTATACTTTCGCAATTTGGAGGGATCAATGGAGGGGGAAATATTCTCAGGTATTGACAAAACTTTGTAACTTATATAAATAAAAATTTGCGTAAGAATTGAACGTTTATAATTCATGGAGAAATTATGAATGAATCTTAATCAAATTTGTCATCTCAACTATGGTATATCCCATATCCAATATTATTCGTTCCCTTAAGTTGTTAAGACATCTTAGATATAATCGAGTATAATGAGTATAAAAACATATCCAATATTATTCGTTCCCTTAAGTTGCTAAGACATCTTAGATATGATCGATTTCTTGAGTATAAAAACAACCGGATATTTGTAATTCTTCTGGGCTATATGAGGACTACATGAAGTGCGACTCGTTTGTATTCGACGGCGAAACATATTATTAGAAGAAAGAATTGCTTCCTTAGTTTCACTAAAATAATACTGAAGGATATAAAGTTAATCTTAAATATTGGCCCAATTTTACATATTTTTTACATCAGGGTACATTAATATCAGAAAAAGATTCTGTTCTTATTTCAATATCATATCTCACAAATTTACCTATATCTTTGTTGAAAAGTCAGCAATACCCAGTGAGAACGTTTTATATTAGAGCTTGAAAAATTATGGCCGGATTTCGACAAGTTTTAATTGAGTTTTATTTCATAAATGTCATTGATTCTAGATTTATATACCATAAAATGAAAGTTTCGAATATTATTAAAATCCTAAGGGTAGGCTTGGCTGCAGTTCCTAATGTTATGTACTAAATATATTTGAAATTGATCAAGTAGTTCTGGACATATAACTTCAAAGTGGGAAGTGCCCATGAGGATGTATGATTTAATGCTTCTAATATATTTATTTAGTGAGTTAGTTAGTTTTCAACAGAAGCGTTAAAAGGGAAAAGGTCGGCATTATCATCTGGTCTAGCCGGTCTAGAGTTGCCGATTGTAACTATCCTGAACAAGTTTATTTGATATAGCTATAGTTCTTGTTGGGGTGTGTGGGTTATTTCAATTTTTGAATTCTCATCCACGGTTTTGCAATCCGCCGTACTAATTAGAGTTTTTTATCTTAAATTGCGGCTGAGACCAAGCATATGGATATCAAATTTCAAAAAGTTTAAAATATCAAATATTTCGTCAAGTTATCACTTGGGCGGGCGAACAGACAGACAGTTACAGTCACTTATTATTTACATAAATATATATTACCAGGTCTATCGCGATTCATTTTAGCTGTTACAAATAATTTTTAAATAAACAAAATTATTATGCTCTGTGCCACATGTTGCGATAGTATAAAAATATAAGAAAAGCAAAGGTGTTGAAGCTAACAGTTAAAAAAGGAATTGCAACAAAAACATGCGTCAAAGTAGCAGAGAGTTGTAAAATGGTGATTGAAAGATACATAAAAGTGCAACTCATACTTGTGTCTTGTAACTGTTATTGTTGCACCTGCAGCTATTGCAAGTTTCCCACTCACCCCAACAATGCATGTCGTTCGCCAGGGGAGAAATTTGGCGCTAAGTGCAAAGAAAATTATTTCGCATTACTCTTGTGGGATGCACGAAAACGTACACGGAATACGCGCTCTATGTACGTATAACTGTACTTGCGAGATGAAATGAAATTACGAAAATGCGAATGTAAATGACATGGTGAAGTGCGAACATTAATAATATGCGATCTGATTGAAGCATTTCTTCATCGTTTCTTTTTTCCTTTTCGCAATTTATAATGACAAATGAATGCCAAGTTTATAATACAGCGAGTATGATTTGCGCGAGCAAAAGTATGCTTCTTTGTTTGCTTTAAGGAAACCTTGGCGTTCAGTAGAACTATTCAATTATAAAGTAGAATGCCGTTCGCAAACTTTTAATGAATTTCAAGTAAGTTAAGTTGAATGTTAATTCTCAGTGTTTGGTTGCTTGCTTCATAATACGTCACAATAACAAGTAGAGGTTATCTCAGTATTTCTCAAGTAGAGTTTAAGCAGTAATTGAAATCTGCAGGAGAAAGAGAAATATAACTTTAATTGTACTATGATTTAAGGTCTGTTGCTACAAGGATTTAAGTCAACGATTCAAACTAGGAAAGTCACGTAGAGAACATACTCGGGTATAGTGTCGAAAGAAGACCTAAATGAAAAAAAACAGAAAAACTGGGTTAAATTATAAGGAAATATTATATAATAATATTATAATTATTAATTATTATAATTTATATTAAAATAAAGAATGTCTAATCGGTGTTAAATGAAGATATTACTGACATCATTCGTGTGAGTAAGGAAAAGGCAAAGAAATTATGCAAATTTGCTCAAAATTGTTATCTGAACAAAAAAGTTTTGCGGTATTTTCGCTAGTTGGCGCTGAGAGCGCGTAGTTCTAGTTTTATTCGTCGCATCGTGTCATGCTATACCTTTTTGGAAAGCTCATTTCACGCGCTAACACGTGTCTGATTGATTGTCGTTTCTTTATAGTCGTTCGTGAGTTATAGCGTCGCAAATATGGAGCAAAATAAAGAGAAGTACGGCATATTTTACAGTACTACTACGATAAAAATAAAAATGTATCTCAAGCCGCCAATAAAATTTGTGCAGTTTATGGACTCGATACAGTTACGGCATAGTGGCAGCCGTAGCATCGGTCAATGACATGATGACATGAGTCATCAAAAAAAATTTTATGAACAATTGAAAATTCAATAAAAATACCGCAAGAAATACCGCAAGACTTTTTTGACAACCTATTATTATTTATAGCTGAGTTTATCATGAATAAATGCCACCTGCCATATATTTGATAGGGTGTAAATGGCTTGTGGTAGTTACGTTCAATATCCAGCCACAGTTAAACTACCACAACCATACCCTAATCCTGCGTTCTCGTCGAACTTCCCGGGCAATGTGAACAACTTTGATCTCATTCAACCAACCAACCCGTGTGGATCTCGCGGTCACGATAACAAAAACAGAGTCTTAAAGCCCAGTTGAAGACCAATCCGAGTGAATCTGTCCACCAAGAGTTACAGCTGCTGTGAAAAGAACGACACAGCGAGAGGAAGGGGGAAGAAATACGTAATTTCGGCAGAAGGAAGAGAGAGGCCTCAGTCAGCAGAAATAAAAAACCCACTTCGTACTTCTCAAAACTTCTACATGGCGAAAGCTGAACTGCGACATATGAAGAAGAACTCCCAATAACAATCTACAGTGACAACATTTTCATACTGCCCTCAACCAAGACGAAGTAAAAAAGCTAAGTCGGCTTAAGAACAACAAAGGCTCAGAATGCTGAGCTGTTTAAAGCCGACGACGTATATATTTTTCTTCTTTTGACAGTATTGTGAGATAGACTTAAGTCCTTTGTAAATAAACTAACTGACCCTTATCAGTGTGGTTTTAGACCTGGAAAATCCACCATGGCCGAGTTTTTCAAAATATGTCAAATCCTGAAGAAGTCATTGACAAATAAATCAGCGTATACCACCTTTTTGCCGATTTCAAAGCTCATCTCGAATGCACTAATAGAAGCTGCCTAGAAGCTGTTTGACGCAATGTCTAAATTTAGCATTCTTCATACGGATATGCAGAATAACGTTGAGCACAACCAGCATAAATTCCACCAAGGTAATCAATGCCTGGAGATGAAGCGCAGAATAACCCTTCCTAACAGGTGCTACTTTGGCAAGGCAGAGCCCCCTTTCGAGGAATAAAAATTACACTCTATTTCTTATTTAGGACACAAAAACATATACGATGGCGAAACATGATGAGAAAGTACTTGTAGTATTCAAGAGAATTGTTCTTCGCTAGTCCTTTGGAGTCGTCTGCGTGACCGGTAAATATTCCTACGACGCGACCACACATCCAATGGGAAGACCAAGTGCATAGCGAGCAGCCTGCACTTGAGATGTACAACTGGGGTGACTTCGCAAAGCATAGAGGTAACTGACGAAGTTTTGTGTTCTAGGCCCAGTCCTACGATTGTGGTGGCAAAGAGGAAGTATATCGTCAGCACCATATTCAGAGCTGCATCGATTGTATTGCGATTCAACAGCGCTTCACAGATGAAAATTCGGTTCTTGAGAATTTTTGAGTTAAAAAAGTTTAGCGCCCACACAACGAGCTTCTTTTTATATCCAAACAGACATGAATACAAAAAAAATTTATTTAAATTTCATTATTTGAAAATAAATTGACGAAACACACCGTAAAAAGCAGATCAACAGTTTTGTTCGCTTGTTAAACCTATAAACCGGGGCGTATGAGTAACATTTTGTTGAATTTGAAACATCGAAGTTTTGAAAATTTTATAATTAGGAAAAAAGATGCTACAATCAATTTAGTACATATGTATTATATAGTAAATATTTTTCGTTTACTTTTCATGAACGTTTAATAAAAATAACTCTAGATAAATTTACAAAAAACCAATTTTTTTGCAACATTTCTTTTCAGTAAATGACTTACTAAAAGTTAAAACTTAATAAAGTCGAACGTGACATTTTTATAAAAAGTTATAAAGCATTTGAAGCAACTTTTTCTGCTATTTGCTACATAAAATTTTTTCTTTACGGTTCATTTAATTTTTTCCGCTTTTAGCAGCAAGTGTTCAAGTGATTTGCTTTATACACAGTTTAATTGTAAAAAATTTTGTCAACACACACACGTGCAGATTTATGAAGTTAAAATTTTCATTCAGCATTTAACTGCGAAACTTTTAATTAAAATATTAAACTTAATCTAGGAAAGCTACGTTTTAATACCAAAGTGCCGTAGCGAGTTGCAGAGAAAACGCTTTAGCAACACTTTAATAACAAATACTTACAGTTACTCATATAGCACTTATCTTTTTATACGGATACGTATGTACTAGATAGTTATGTATGTATATCTTCTTTTAAATTGCATTATAACGCCAAAATTCTTTCTTCATTTATATTACACAGAAATTTCGTTTATTATCAAATGCTTAGAACAATTGCAGTGCAAATTCTGGCAACTGAAATAAAATTGAATTGCATTTCCACGTGCGTGCCTGCAGGCACAAACACGTACGCACACGTTCGTATGCGTATACACGTTGATTGTACCTACGCAAATATATGTATAATGCTCGTAGAAAAATGTTACAAATAATTGGCACTTTGACTACTCTTACACGTATAGTCAAGTGAATTGTTAACAAATAAAACTTTTCCGATTTCACCTCTAGTAGCTGTCTAGTAGTATTGTAGTTTGCTATGAGAACAGCAGTAACTTTTTAATACGGGTTAATTTTGTAACAACCTTTACTGGAAATGTAAAATAAAATATATCATATTTGGCACGGACTGATCCATTTAAACTACGCACGCAAACCGAACCGAGATGTTTCCTGGATTGGCGCAACCTTCTTCTATATTCGTGTGAAGTTTGATCCCATATGTCAATTAGTGTGTAATCTGGTCATCAGTTTGTTTACGATGCTAAAACTTTATCTGGCAATTTTTAACTTAAAAAAAATTTAACTAGTTTACTCGAAATTTTTTGTTTTCAATGGAATCACGGTTTAAGAATATTTGAAAATTTTGCGAAAATATTTCGATGAATCTCCGTGAAGTAACGAAAACTTGCTTCATGCAAGTCGGCTATGCACCTCTGTTAATGACGATAACATTGAATAAGTTAAAGAAACATTGCTTGAAAATCATCGTGTTGACATCAGGGAGATAGTAGAGGCAGAGAACTTAAAACATGTTTAAGATAAATTTACAAACATGTTTAAGTTCTCTGGTCGCAGATCGACTCAACATATTTTGGTAAATAAATTGGGATTGCCGAAAGCCCTGGATCAGCCACGCATTTTTACTAAGAATGGGCGTGGGCTTGTGAATATATTGTCAAAACTGTTCAGCAATCTAGCGAAGCCGAAATTTACGAGTATAAAAAGTGTATAGAAAATTTAATAAAGTGTGCTTGTTATGGCAGAAGTATACTTTGAAGACGAAAAAATATGTATTTTGTATGTAAATGTAGCTTTTTTAATCAGTCCGCATCAAATTCGTTGGGATGATTGTTCCAATAACACGCCAGATTTCTCTCGAAATAAATATACCATCATTTTTATCAATTTGTGGTGGCAACATTTCTCAAGTGGGCATGATCAAAGATATCATAATATAATATTTTCGAAGCAAAACAACATGTGATGAAATGATACATGTGATAAATTTTTTTTTGTTTTTTTTTTTTTTTGTTAAGTACATTTTATTTGCATTCTATTTTAGTAAATAATAAGCAAATTTGATAACAAGACCATAATTTGACTTATATTTTTGATCTCCCATGAGATCGAAATTAATACACAATATTACAAAATGTTCTAAATACAAATGTTTATATAAAAAATCTAGTTATACATTTAATATATTAGTAACATATGTAATTAAACATTAACTTAATTCCTAAATGGGAGATCTAGAACATGTTGCCTTTTAAGTCTAAAAGTTTCACTACTATCATCTAATAACATGACTGTCAAAGGATTGTCATGGTAACTTATCCCGTGCAAATATGCTGAACTAAATCTTTCAATTTCATCTTTAGCAAAAGGTATATACAGGTCTGAATAAATGGCTTTATTTGTTATGAACCAAGGCGCGTTTGTAATTAATCTTAGAGTTTTCGATTGGTATCTTTGTAGAATTTCAATATTTGAATTACAAGCAGTGCCCCAAAGTTGCACACCGTATGTCCATATAGGTTTTAGTATAGATTTATATAAAAAAATTAATAATTTAAAATTTATTTTTTCATAATTCGATTGTTTAGGTATGCAAAAATTCGACAAGGTAAAAAAATTAGTGAAAAATCTACATTTACTTTAAGTAGCCACCATGTCGTGAACAAAAAATTTGTTTTCAGTTTTCCAAACAAAAATATTTCGTTAGTATATTACTTTGTGTCAAGTAACGTAGGATTTTTCAATATCTTCAGTTTAATATAATAACACAATACTTTTTTTATTTACCTTACTTATTATTTAGTCCTTTGGCATAATATTTATTCTTGGTGGAAAATTTTTAAGTAGCCAGCAACACTACTAAAATTTTAATTAACTCTTAGCATAAGGCCGTTTGGCCACGAAACTTCAAAAATAAAATAAAAGAATTATTATATATTATACTGGTTTAGAACTAGTTATATTCCGATTAGTTGATGTTTTTTTTCTTGTCTTACTAAACTTGAAATCGGAAATTCTTAAAAGTTGGAATCACTCTAAGCACCTCTGTTTATACGCCAAACATATTAAAAAGCCTGCACATTTGCTGAACAATATTATTGTGCAATGAAATTTCTTTGACTGCAGCACTGCATGAAGAACTTTGTATGTAGTAACGTAGGCTCCAGCATGTAAATATCGATTGTAATAAGTGGAGGGCCTACAGTTTCAGAGCTCCAACCGTTCGCTCAAGAATTGGTAGAGAATGAAAGTTGATCAGATCCATTGCTCAAGTGCAAGCTGCGTGTACTGTCAACTCCAGGCACAGAAAGGCATGTGCTCATTTAGAAAATGGACATCTTTGTGTATGATTTCTATGAATGAGTGTGCGCGTACATGCACATATGGTCGGATAAGGACTGACACTGACTTTAAGCTTCCTGTCCTTGTGGGCTTACATGCACACAACATTTGCATTGGTCGTTTTGTGTTTGCGGCAGAGCTACCACATGCAGTTATCCTTTTTAAGTTAGCCTTTCCCTGTGCTCGCTTTGAACTGTGTTTGCTTTAATATATATATACATTTCCACATGTAGATATCTTTACATAATCCAATATATATTAATTAGTATGCACCACGAACGTTTGTCTTTTCCCATTGGGTAAGGCACCAGTTTTTATTCGTTAAGTGCCAGCTGAAATATTATTCAAAATTTAATACCAAAATTGCTGCTACAATAGCCTTTAAAATATTTTTAGTCTTCTGATAGATATAATCAAATATTCGCGCACAAACAATGATGCTTGAGCAGAGACTTAGCTCAAAAAGCTAAGGATATTTAAATTTTCAACGCAATATAGATTTATATTTACTCATATCTGGTAAAAGAAATCAATGAAAATATATATCATATTTTGGGTCAAGAAATGGCATAACTTGATTATTATTCCATTGTACAACTACAGTCCTTGTTTGTCTCTTTCAATATTGTTTTGTCATTACTTTAATATAAAGAAAATCTCAGTCGAGGCTGATCGTTCTTCGATCGATGTTTATGTGGAACGTAGTCTAACGAAGCGAATGTACAAAAAATGCACATTATTGAGACTGGTGATGAAAAATAAATAAATCAATTTCAAACCCGAAAACCCATGACTGCGAGGCAATGCTCTGTATTTGGTGCTACCAGCAGTGATGGATTACCGCCTAGGCCCGTGAGGCTCGGGCCTAGGGCGGCACTATTTGGGGAGCGGCATTTTTCAGAATGTCAAAATTTTAAATCTGATATAATGTAACGACAATACATTAATTCGTAATAAAAAGTCACGTCTGATATTTTTTTTGCAAACAAATATTCACTTTCAAAAAATCTGCCATTTGAATGACCACCTCTAAAGAATGCAATATTCAACAAACTGATACAAAAAACACGCGCTGCGAAATAACGGAACTTATTGAACAGTACTTATGACTAGACCAGTGTTGTCCAACGTGACTGTGTGCACGTTATGCTTGTGTTGGTTATTTTAGCGTCAACTGATCGCAAAATTCTGCTTTGCTTGCCTACGAAGTTGAATACAGTAGCACAATCGTGCTTTCAC
>NW_017536441.1:213492-245674 GCF_001853355.1 Bactrocera latifrons | reverse complement strand
TACTTTTAAATTAAATTTAAATAAATATTGTATCTTAATAATATGAATGGACTCAAAGAAATAAATTTTCATCCTCTAAAAAGGGCGGCTAATTAGACAGGGCCTAGGGCGGCAAAATACTTAATCCGCCACTGGCTACCAGAGAAGTGCGCAATATTATGAGCCTATAAAAACGGGTGAGAGCAATAATGAGGAATACTACCACGCACAACTCATCAAATTGAAGTGAGCAATTGCTGAATTTTCGACTAGACACTTGGAGCCACATCTTGCTAGAAGGAAGAGAAAATGTAACAGCTTCAGTTAGATAACACTTTGAGTAATACTATTATACATATTTATCTTAAATATGCGTTCAAACATAATTACACTATCAAAAATATTCAAGCTAAAGTAAAACTTTGTCAGATTCTTTTTAATATGATTAATCAAAATCGATTGCAATATCAGATTTTATGGTTGTATCTTATTGTATCGACTAATCAAATCGTAAACCATTTGATTTTCACATCGATTTTACAAAAAAAAAAAAAACATTATCGCAGCTAACACTTAAAATATCAAACTCGGCTAATATATTGATATTGATATATTTATTGATAATATAAAAATTTATAATTAATACCGCACGAACTGGGGAACTGAAAACTATAGCATATTTTAAGCTTAATACATCTGAATATTGCGTTAAGTAAAAATTCATTTTATTGCTCTTTTTACAGTGTATAGTATTTCTTACTCTCCTTTAGTTTTATGTTTATTACAAAATGATTTGAGGAAGAAATTGAGCATAATTTGTAACCAAATACGTCTTGAACTTTCCACTATAGTTTTTTACAATTCGGAATCCCACATCTTACAAAGGTCATTTGACTTTCGGCTACCGCTTTTAAAGTGAATGAAAATAGAAAGCCAGACACTAATTTCACAACAACAAATGTGAACTTGATGGTGCGTATGTATGCATTTAAATAGTTACGAATTGCTCTTCATTCGCTATTCAAAAGTAATTCTATTGTCTCTTAGCAAACCCCAGATTTTTAACATACAAACATGCAGCCATTCATACATATTTACATATATTCCTACAAACATAAGCTATCATCAAAAGAATACACTAGTGTTTTAGATTTCCATGTCGGTAGTAAAAGTAAAAGACATTCAGCTGCCAGTTACACTCGTGCCCGTACACAACACTCGCATGCAGACAATATAACCCGTTTTGGCTAGTTGCAATGGAGGCTGAGCTGTCTCTTAGCACATGTGGCCATTTTTTCTTTGCTTTAGTCCCTACGGATAATCGTTAACATGTACCGCACTACCGCAAGCAGACACCCACTCATACATGCACATTATTTTCGTTTGTCAGCTGTTTCACATAATTACTTATCTCTCGCTTATACTGCAGTTTCATTACTCGAACATGAGCCCATTTTCGTTTGGTACTTGCCAAACGATATTCAGTACTCTTTTCCATGCTTTAATACTGCCGTTTTAGACAACCAAAAATATTCCAAAAAGTCTACCACCTGTCATTCAATGCGTAAATGGCTAGACCACAATCACATTTACCAGCTCAATGAGGGAAACTAAAATTTTATGTGCATCGTCGCACAGTGGTGTAAAGTTAATAATATTATACTACCGCACTAATTGAAGTTTATATTTATATGAAGAGTCCTTCAAATATTAAGACAGTACCTGAGGCAGAATAAACATCTTAGTGAGCTTCATAGAGGATTTATTTGCCAAAATAAAAAAATTACCAACCGTCGTAGATCGCGTTTAACTCGAGAAATATTTAATTTGTTTTCTTAAAAATGTTACCGTATATTTATATCTAGAAAGAGGTCTCTAAAGTTTGCGACGATATTTGTAACTCCCAAATGATAAAATTAGAGACCCTATAAAGTATATAAGGATGTAAATGATCAACGTGGCGAGCTGAGTAGACTTAGTCATGTCCGTCTGTTCAACCATCTGTGTGGCTGTATATTTGCGAACTAGTCCTTCACTTTTTGAGATATCGATCTGACAAATCATTTGTCGAAACAACTGATATCGGATCCCCATAACATATAGCAATCATAAAAACTGAATAATTGGAATAAAGTGCTTGCATGGAAAGTTGTTTTTTATTTAACAAGTTATCTTCAAGGAATTGGCATAGTTTATTATTTAAGGCAATGGATTGCACCGAAGAAATTGTTCAAATGGAACGGTATCATAGCTTCAGTGCAACCGAAGTAAAAACTTTTCCTTGTTTTAAATATGTGTAAAAATATAATATTTTATAATTTTGAAACAATTGGTAAATATAGTTTTTTTATTTAAAAAACTCAACTTTTTCCTTTGTTTTCAGGCTGTAACATTAGGTGTGTCCCTTAAAAGTCGACGAAGAACAGGAATGAAAAACTCAATCCCCGCTATCAATCAGACCAACTTAAGTATAATAATTATATTATGAATTATAATTATAAGTTTAACATAATGGAAAACCGTGATGAAATCAGTCCTTAAAGTCCAATTTAGATTCAGACTTGCTTAGAATGATAACAGTTGGAGTCTTTCAGACAAAGTCTAGGCATTTGTCGAACATTTCTGATACAGACCTTAGATTATAGTATTACTCATAACTTCAAGAACATGACTTTCATACCGACTTTAAAGAATTAGTAACAGAAATTTTCTTACTCATTGTATTCGTTTCGATATGGTGTTGTCGGTACTGAGGTTCCCCAACAGGTTATTGAAGGATTGAGATGTTTCGTATTTGAGATCTTCCTTCCCATTAAATCAAAATTTTTGAAACAAATCTTCAATACTGTATCAAATTCATTCAACATGATAAATAATGTATCCTAATTTCCCAAAAAACATCTGAGTAATACAACCTACTGAGATTTCATCTCAGCCAATTAGAGCTTTTGGCTCTTGTGAGGTACCTGTCATAAGCCAAACTATTGAAATTAATTAATACTGATTCCTAAATTGAAAATATAATATTTTCTACAGACTTAGGAATAATGAGAGCCATAGTTCACCAATAAAGACATTAGACCTCAGCTGTTTAAATTTTATATGAATATTGGCAAACGGCAAAGCTCTACAGATTTTCCTGAAATATATTTTTTTATTCATTTTTCCGCAATATTACCCCACGGCACACAGTATCCATTTGAATGAGTTTACCACCATTACCCATATGGGTATTGGAATATACTTAGATTAATTGGGCGTTTGTAGCGATTACAGGTGCACCAAAATTGCTCATCAACCATTTCAGCAACAATGTAACCACGGCTAAGCTAGTTTAAGCTTAAAACGCTTACACATAGGTATATGAGCGAGTTACTATGTGTGTTGGGGTAAAAAGGAAAATTTTCTCCCCATTGCGTGGTTTCCGATACTATAGATGATTTTATGTGACTCGCAAATATGGCATCACATGCTAACCACGTTAAATTGAATTATTCGGAAAAATTGAGTGTTTTTACTATTACCGTATTTTGAAATGAACCTTATCGTGTTTAACATGACACTTTTAGAGTTAAATTTCCTTGGTAATGAGAATGAAATCTTAAATAAAATCCCACGTCAATAGAAGTAAGGTGCCAAATAAAAAGATCTACCACTTAGAAGTACTGTAGTAACCTTTTCTTTGTAACTTAGCCATTAAAGAACGCCGCAACATGCTTAATATTTAATTTGAATTATTTTACGTTGATTTGATTGCAAATACGAAGTACTTTTTATAACGATCATTGTTATTTTATTGTCTCACTCGAGATGTGTATACCTAGCACATTTACTAAAAGTATAGTATTATTTGATATTTAATAAAATCTGTTCATTAATATGAATGTAGTTGGCTCTATATCCAGTGAACGCTTTAATTAATTTGTTTCTAACACTTTTTGATCATAATTCTGCTCCCGTAATATTATTTAAATGAAATAATTTCGTTTATCGAGTTTATATTCTCAAAATAACCAACAGGTGCTACTTCGTACAAAGACCAAATTCTACAAGTCAGTTATCATCCCCGTCCTGTTATATGGCCCAGATACATGGGAGAAACCTCCTTTCCTTTGGAAAGACCAGGTGGAGAGACCACTTCGAATCTCAAATTGCCGTCAAACAGTGAAAAGGAAGATCGACTGGTGCGATATTGTAAACATGGCTATAGCTAAAACCGTGTAAGCGGTGTCTACACCAATAAAGAAGAAGAAGTTAAACAAAATAATCCTAGTTTGTTCTATTAGTATTCAGGTAACTTTAGATTCAGATTAAGTTATCGCACCGAAATCGGACTAATCAGTCGATTCTTCTTTTCGCTACGTGACGCCAATTGGATAGCCAGGTCCTTCTACACCTGGTCCTTCCAACGGCGTGGAGGTCTTCCTCTTCCTCTGCTTCCTCCGGCGAGTACACCGTCCAACACTTTCAGAGCTGTAGTGTTTTCATCCATTTAGACAACATGACCTAGCCAGCGTAGCCGCTGTCTTTTAATTCGCTGACCTATGTCAATGTCGTAGGCATTGGTCCTTTTCGTTCTGTCGAAAGCAATTTGAAATCCTCGAAGAGGTGGTGTGTGTGTCGATTTTCCTTTTTTCCAAGTTTTCCACGTCTTTTCCAAGATTTGGCGCATGGTGAATATCTAGTTGATTGTTGATTTGCCAGGCATAAAGCCACACTTATTATATCCAATCAGTTTGTTGACGGTGGGCTTTAATCTTTCACACAATACGGAGTTGTCGCAGATTGTGTGGCCCCCCTTTTTTGGACTGGGCAGAGCACACTTAAATTCCAATCGTTGGGCATGCTTTCGTCAGACCATATTTTAAAAAGAAGCTAATGCATGCTCGGCCGGCAATCCATCGGCCCCCGCCGCTTTGTTGTTCTTCAGGCGGGTAATTGCTATTCGAACTTCATCATGGTCGATCAAAGGAACGTCGGCTCCATCGTCATTGATTGAGGAATCGGGTTTGACATCTCTTGGCATTGTATCTAATTATAAAACGAAAAACGGAAAATCCCTCTGTATTGGAAAGACTAAGTTCGAAAGAATCTGGTTCTATTTGGTATTTCGAATTAACGCCAACTGATAAAGCGATGAGACAAGGAACGCGAGTTTGCTTAAGCATTTATAGTTCGAATTAATAATAGAAAGACAGTTATTTTCAAGATTAAATGGTGTAAGGATAAAAGTTGATTCAGGTTCTTTATTCTTTAAAATTTTGACCCCTAAACAGATTTATTGAACGCAACCAATTTTCATATTACTAAGTTTATATTTATTTTGAAAACTGGATATAACGTAACGATTAATTTAAAGAGGAGTACATCTTAGCATAAGCTCTATATGATGTACAGATTTCCAACCTCTTCAGGTCGCCTTTGAAAATTTAACGAGTCTTAGGAAGGATTAGAAAAAAGAGTTTAGGAAGAACATATAATTATAAAACTTTATAGTGAATAAAGGCGAGTGATCGAAATAGCATACTTACTTTGACTTGATTCGTTTTTGTGATTGTAGAGGTCTCTTTTGAAGTGAACTCTCTTAAGGTTGGAGTTTGTGCCTGTCTATATATAATATAATACTGTGATCACCAAAGTATAACACTAGAAGTTACTCATATGGGAATGTTAGAAATACCTCAGTAAAGAATAAAATTGCTCCAGATTCCTCATAGTTTTTACTGGATAACATTAGAAATGCCATACAAAAATGTTCAGACCTTAGCCTTAGTAATTACAACAACTTCATATAAATCAGAAAATTTTTTGTTTCTGCTGTTTGATCAGCTTAATTTTTTTAAGAATGTCTAATAAGAAATATTTCTCGAGCTGAGTCGATTTAGCTATATCTGTCTGTCTGTATATATACGAACCAGAGCCTTTGTTTATAAGATATCGTTCTGAAACTTTGTAAACGTCATTTTCTTTTCAAAATATAGCCGCCATACGAACTGAACGGACAATATATCTTCACAAAAGTTGGCACAGGTTATTTTCTAAGATAATAATGTAATATACGAAGAAATTGTTCAGATCGGCTCACTATAGCATATAGCTGCTATACAAACTGAACGATCGGAATCTATTACTGGTATGGAAAACTTTTGCATTTTCCAAGATATATCACGAAATTTGGTATAAATTATTTTCTAAGGCAACAATGTAATCTGCGAAGGAATTGTTCAAATCGATTAACTATAGCATATAGCAGCCATAAAAACTGAACGATCGAAAACAAGGGCTTGTATGGAAATCCTTTGCATTTGACGTGGTATCTTCATGAAATTTGACATGAATTACTGCTTAAGGTAATAATGTAACATCCGAAAAAATTGTTCAGATCGAATTACTATTAGCGTAAAGCTTCCATACAAACTGGACAAATGTTTCATATAAATATATTAGAATTATATAATGCTATATAAATCTTCCGCAGAACCTTTCTCTCGAAAACTCATAGCGCCGACTCATCAGATGTTGTCATCTTCCATGCCTCTGCATCATATCGCAGAACGGGAATAATTGGGGACTTATAGATTTTGCTTTTTGTTCGTCGAAAGAGACTTTACTTCTTAATTGCCTACTCAGTCCGAAGTAGCAACTGCTGACAAGAGTTGCTCTGCATTGATTTCGCTGCTACATTGTTGTTGGTGTTAATGGTGCCTCCAAGATAGACGAAATTAGCTACGACTTCGAAGTTATGACTGTCAGCAGTAACGTGGGTACCTCTTGGGCGTACTAGAGCAGCTGTTCATTCTTATAGAAGGTAACTCCTCTATTCAGCTCTGCAGCTGGAATTATTTTCTCCAGGAGGGGTCTCTCTTTCTTTGGATTAGGCAGAGCACACTTAAATTCTAATCATCGGTTATGCTTTCGGAAACTCCTTATCATCGCCCAGCAATTAATCGGCGCCGCGTTGTTGTTCTTCAGTCGGGTAATTGCTATTTGAACTTCTTCATGGCTGGGCAGTGGAACGTCTGCTCCATCGTCTTCGATTGGGGAATCGGATACACCATCTCCTGGTGTTATGCTTTCACTGCCATTCAGCAGGAGAGGTGTTCAACAAAGTTGATGTATTTAGTTGGGTAGCTTCTCATAATCAAATCAAAATTTGTGGCTTTAAAGAAATTAAACTAAATATACAATTGCCCATATAATATCTTTTATTTTTTTGCATAAATATTTCTACACAATGTTTGTATAATGCTTGTTAATTATTATAATAGCTTAAGTCGACTTAAGCTTAGTTGACTTAAGTTAATTCGAACATTTTTAGTTATTCTGAAAAATGTATGCCATTCACGAGATTAGACACATTTCCTGATATATTAACTACAAAGCAGTCGTTTCAAATGATCAGATTTTTGCTAGAAGCCAAAATCTCCAATTTCTCTAAAACCAACTTAAGCTGTTTTCATATATATAGACACAGTTATATATAGCTATCGAATATACCGATTCACAAATTCAGTTGAATGTGCGTTCGTTCGAAAAAAGAATTTTTTCTGGTGCTGACAGTAACACATTGAATGCGACAAGGGATTTCTGCAGCTGGCCAAGCAAATTTGTAAAGCGGCAGAGACAACAATCACGCACAAATGCAATATGTAACAGTAACGAAACTTCACAGAATTTTCGGCGGCCAAATAGATATATACTGTAGATTTGTATGTAGATGTGTATGTATGAATTGAAAAGCTATGTGTTTTGCATTGACGAGAATGTGAGTGCGATGAAACAAAAGTGGAAATATCAAAGCAGCTGTTTGGCCGCTGTATCAGAACAACATAAACAACAAATCTAAAAATTCCAACAACAATATATGCACCCCATAGTTAGTGCAGTTTAAGGCAAAATCGACAGCAACAACCGCAGATTAAATTGCCACTGCGCATCAGCGTCAAAAAATCACAACGCTCGACGTATTTCGTTTACAGTATAAACGCATGAATGGAAATTTTAGCATTTTCAGACATTTACCCCAAATGCGGTGGCGCTGCGCCAATGTGGCCAATGTGACGCGCATGGCTGGCGGAAATGTTGCAATTGCACTATTTCAACATGTCATTCGTGTAACGGAAGTAATGGCGTCCTTAGCGGATGTCGCCGAAAAAAATGGCCAAAAGCACTTTTGTTTCAAATTTGCGCCATTATTTGTTCTTTTTTTTTCAACTGGTTTCATTGCAGTTTATTTGACTTGAAAATTGCAAATTTTCGTTTCGCATTGATACATTGCCGATTTGGATCAATACGCACGATGTAAGTGTTTGGTATGAATGTGTACGTTGCGTATCCGATATGTTGGTTTCATTGGGAAAACACGGGTTTTTGATTTGAAGAAAAGTTCCCAAACTATAATTTAAAATTTTTTGCGTAGTTTTATTAGTATGTCTTTATAACCCAAAATTATAATTGAACCACTCTTTTTTACTTCAGGATTATGTTTAATACGCCTCACTTTCAATTCAATTATCTGCTTAAATTCAATTTACAATGGTTTACAATCATATCTGGTATTTTATTACCAACTCTATAAGTCAGTTAATCACTTACATATCTTTATACTCATGATAAGAATTCTGTGGGAAGGTACAAGCCGATATCCGTTCTTTTTATTGCCGAAAAACATAATATTAATAAAATACTCTCGATTAATTAAATTTCGATAGCTTCTATATAGTCATACACATGTGAGACAAAAGCTCTACAGTTGAACTTTTTAACGCGAATCACCATAATCCACACAAAAAAAGTTCGAGTTATAGAGACTTCGATTTATGGAAGAAAATTTTTGTGAAATTTGACTTCTATTGCCAATTCAAGAGCTCGAGTTATAGAAAATTTCAAGTTATAAAGTTCGAGTTATGGAAGTTCAGCTGAAGGAAAAGTAACTGACGGCGCGAGTCAAAAGAGTTCTAAGCCAACTGGAAAGTCGGAAATGACAGGACTGAACGGAAGTTGGAAAATTATTAAATTAAGTATATGGAGGGCAGGTAAAGTATTGAGCCAAGTTCACCTTATTAACGGTAAATGACGATCTTTGAGTGTCATTAATAAGTCCTACCGATTAACCGATATTTTCATGCAGAAGTCAGCCGTGGGCACTGTGGTCCACATGCTCGGTACCAAAAAAAACATTTTTTTTCAATTTCGCTTCGAACTTAAGATGGCATGACTTAAAGTCCATTTGTATCATATGTGCAAAGTTTTGTTACAATAACATTTGTTCTTGAATTATGTGCTGTAGAGGGAAAGAATCAGTTCGATTTTATAATTGTGTTATATGAGAAGTTTTCTGAAATCATATTTGCTGAATAGAAATTTATCGACAATGAAGAGGTAATCCCCAAAGTCGAGAGATATTTTGAAACTAAATACAAAGATGAAAAATATTCAATAAATGTAACTTTTCATATAAAATGAAGTTGAAATTCTTTAATGAGGAATACTTATTATCATTTGAAACAATATTATTTTCCATTTATTTATTTAAAGGTTCTTTCTTTCAACTATTGGACGCGTCTACGTTTCATATGGTTAATTTGTAATTTTTCGATGCCTCGTTCGAGCATTTCGACTGGTAACTGGCGAATGGCACGCCATATGTTTTGCTTCAAAGCCTGAATCGAAGCGCGATTGTTCGCATAGACTTTAGATTTTACATATACCCACTGGAAATCTAACGATGTGATACCATGGTTACCAATCGAACAGCCTAAACAAGAAATTATCACCTTACCGAAATGTTCTCTCAATAAATCCAAAGATTATTGCAGTTTGTGTGAGCTGGCGCAGTCCTGTTGAAATCAAATGTCAACGAGATCACGAGCTTCAATTTCAGGCTTCAAATAGTTGGTAATCATGCCGCGATAACGGTCGCCATTGACGGTTACATTCTCTCTTGCATCAATTTTGAAGCAATATGGACCGATGATTACACCGGCCCACAAACCACACCAAACCGTTGTTTTTTGGTTGAAATGGTAGCTCTTGAATCTTTCAGGTTGGTGGTCCCATATGCGTTAATTTTCCTTGTTTACATACCCTTTGAGCCAGAAAGGGTCTTATCGCTGAACAAAATTTTCTTTAAAACATCGGATCTTCTTGAAGCTTTTCAAGAGCCCATAGAGCGATGTCGCTTGGGAAGGTCGAGCAGTTCAGTTCTTGCACAAGCTGAAGAAGTTCATTTTCAACTTAAAATCTCGACGTGAAATTCGACAAGTCGTTTTATACGTTAGTCCGAGATGCTGCGTCGAATCGACTCTCCACGGTCTTCGTGCACACTCCCAGCTCTGGCTACTATATTCTCTTCACTGCGTGCTGGGTCTCAAGAGAGGCGATGGTGTTACATATAGTAGGCTCAGTAGGTCATAAGTTCGCGAAACAAATAACGTGAATTTTCGTAATAAAGTAAATTTTTCCATGATAAAATGCCAAACAATACTGAACCAGAATAACATGACAGCTTGACACGACTTACGTGTTTTCTGTGAACTCTATTTGGATCACCCATTATAACATCTTTTATTCCCCCGGATCACTGAAAACACTGTTTATTCTCTTCTTTACTTTATTGGTATCCAATTTTTCTTTTCCACTAAATTTAAATAAACAGCATTTCTATTATTTGTGAAACAATTTTTTCCGTTAATAATAACAGAAGAAAACTAAAGTATATTCGCTTGTCAATTCAATCAACTTTGCTTATTGCATGCAAATATAAATGCAACGGATGTTGCTAACACTTTACCCGTTGACACATATGCGCGCTGGCGCAACAAAAATGAATATTGTATCAAACGTTTGACAAGTTGCGAATGACGTTTTGAAAAATATTGAACGCACCACCGACCGACACGAACACAAACCACATCTTACCTACTGAGCAGAGTGCAAAGATGTCACAACACACGCATATACATATATGTATATACGCTAACAATTGTGGCGACTGCTTTGTGGCACGATGTGCATGACTGAAAATCTCGAAACCTCACACATGTCTCATACTTACGATTATACATATACATACTTATATAGATAAATATATCTAAGTGAAGTTATGTATAAGTCATGTCACAATTCATTTTTAGTGTTTGTCCACACTCATCCATTATACATATACGAGGTGTGTTCAAAAAATATCGCGAATTTTGTGTTTTTTCWAAAAYTATTTATTTATTCATGAATATCTATTTTGTYCCCTTCAAAGTAATCCCCATGAGATATTATACACTTGTGCCAACGGTTTTTCCAATCTTCGAAGCACTTCAAAAAATCTTTTTTTTTATTCTCTCGCAACAAAGTTGCTAAAGAGAGTATTATAGTTTTGTTCACATAACGGTTGTTTGTAAGCCCTAAAACTAAAAGAATCAGATATATGGTTATATATACCAAAGTGATCAGGGTGACGAGTAGAGTTGAAATCCGGAAGTCTGTCTGTCCGTCCGTCCGTGTAAGCTGTAACTTGAGTAAAAATTGGGATATCATGATGAAACTTGGTACACGTATTTCTTGGCTCCATAAGAAGGTTAAGTTCGAAGATAGGCAAAATCGGCCCACTGCCACGCCCACAAAATGGCGGAAACCGAAAACCTATAAAGTGTCATAACTAAGCCATAAATAAAGATATTAAAATGAAATTTGGTACAAAGGATCTCATTAGGGAGGGGCATATTTAAAATTATTTTTTTTGGAAAAGTGGGCGTGGCCCCGCCCCTTCTAACTTTTTTGTACATATCTCGAAAACTGCTATAGCTATGTCAACCAAACTGTATAKAGTCGTTTCTTTGAGGCATTTCCATATACAGTTCAAAAATGGAAGAAATCGAATAATAACCACGCCCACCTCCCATACAAAGGTTATGTTGAAAATCACTAAAAATGCGTTAACCGACTAACAAAAAATGTCAGAAACACTAAATTTTAGGGAAGAAATGTGAAAAGGAAGCTGCATCCAGGCTTTTTTTAAAAATTGAAAATGGGCGTGGGCCACTTATGTACCAAAAACCATATCTCATTAAGTACTCGTTAAGTACTGATGACATGTACCAAATATGGATGCAATCGGTTCACAACCACGCCTGAAATCTCGATTATCACTTTATCATGCGAGAGTATAAATTGTTCGGTGACACCCGAACTTAGCCCTTCCTTACTTGTTTTTTTATATTCTTCAGCTCCTCCTTCGTTGCCGTCTTATTCTCGTCAAGAGAAACGTAACGTCGTCCTCTCATGGGCCTCTTCAGTTTAGGGAACAAGAAAAAGTCACAGGGGACCAGATCTGGGGAATACGGTGACTGCCGCATCATTAGTGTGTTGTTTTTGACCAAAAAGTCGCGCACAAGCAACGATGTGTGAGCAGGGGCGTTATCCTGGTGCAAAGCCAATTTTTGTCACATCTTCTCGGCCTTCTGAGAACGTTTTGTACCACCGATAAACGTTGCTTCGGTCCAAGGTAGCTTCTCCGTATGCCACAGTCAACATTCGCACTTAATTTCGTTTTTCACACAAAATTTTATACAGGTGCTTTGATCCATTTTTTTGATTAGGTAAAAATTGAAGACGATCCAGAACACGTGCAAGCAAAGCAGCTGTCAACAATTAAATGAACATTCAAAATAGCCGAGCTTGTCGGCATAAGTAAGAGATATGAGTACCAACATAACGCAACAAAAAATTCGAATATACGAACCCGCAAAAATTCAAAATTCGCGATACTTTTTGAACACACCTCGTATGGTAGTATGCATGCAATTTTGCTGCTGCAAGTGCCGTGCAACAGCTGCAAGATCGATTACTTTTTCAATTTTACAACAAAAATATTTATACGAAAGTAGGTGGCAAGTATAACCGTTAATATATTTGGCGCGAAATACAATTACATAAATATATACACTTATATATGCATATATACATATATACATACATGTGTGTATATGTGCGTGGCGTATATTTATTTGCTTTCCTTGCCACATTTGTCGCCAACCAGCTTGAACTACGTCTACGCAAATATCATCCATCAAAGATGCCAACACACAGTAGATCAACGACACTGACTTGGCAATTGCCAACTTGCAACAACTGAAAGCCGCAATCGCGTTGCAACAGACAGTCAGCGAAGCGCGTGAAGCTGTAAGAAAATGCTACTTACACATACATATGTACGAAGAAATGCGGATTTAAGCTTAAATGGATGGGTTTGAGTGTTGACTCGTTTGTATGTGTGTCAAAAAGTCCTGACATCTATGGCCCTAATAGCAGGTAACCCAGTAACCGTGAGCTAAACTGCCATATACATATGTATAAAGTTACGTACAGACATATATACAGCTAAGCTTGTATGTGTGTTAGTGTGTCATGCGTGTTCCGCCAAGCATTGGCAATATATGCTGGCTATGCAACCTTTACGCTTGCAAACTTTTCTGCTGTTTCACACATACTTTTTTCCTCGCAACATGCTGCAATATAGTATAATAGTTTTGTTCACCTAACGGTCGCTTGTAACACCTAAAACTAATCGAAATAGGCATAGAGTTATATATGTACATAGATGGTTCCGATAACAAAACGAGTTGAAATCCAAATGACGCTTGTCCGTCCGTCCGTCCGCCTGTGGAAGCGATAGCTTGAGTATAAAAGGAGATAGCGTAAAGAAATTGTCAACACTTGTTGCTTAACCGAATCAGATTTTTGCTACGCCCACAAATGTTCATTAATCAGAAACCTATAAATTGCCACAGCTAAGCAAAAATGGGAGAAAGCGGAAGTTGCTCCAAAAAATTTTACGCCCAATATGTCTGTGAGTGTTTGAGTTATATTCATAAAATGTGCAAATGCCAAACTTCCAATATAACTTAGTAATATCGAAACTTAATGAAATCAATTGAGATCTTCCCCAGCCTCAATATACTCAACAGTGATTTCCGAATTCTTAGCTTAGCTCTTCTTGTAGAATATCTTTTTATACCCTGAACAGGGTATTTTAAGTTTGTCACGAAGTTTGTAACACCCAGAAGGAAGCGTCGGAGACCCTATAAAGTATATATATATAAATGATCAGTACGTTGAGCTGAGTCGATTTAGCCATGTCCGTCTGTCTGTCTGTATACTATATGCACGAACTAGTCCCTCAGTTTTTAAGATATCGTTTTGAAAGTTTGCAAACGTCATTTTCTCTTCAAGAAGCTGCTCATTTGTCGGAACTGCCGATATCGGTTCACTATAACATGTAGCTGCCATACAAACCGAACGATCGGAATCAGGGGCTTGTATGGAAAACTTTCGCATTTAACGTGGTATCCTCACAAAAGTTGGCTCATATTATTTTCTAAAATAATAATATAATTCCCGAAAAAATTGTTCCGATCGGTTAACTATAGCACATAGCTGCCATAGAAACTGAATGATCAAAATCAAATGCTTGCATGGGAAACGAAATTTGGTATGAGTTATTGTTCATATAAATAATGTAATATCGGAAGAAATTGTTCAGATCAGCTCACTATAGCATATAGCTGCCATACAAACCGAACGATCGGATTCAGGGGCTTGTATGGAAAACTTTCGCATTTAACGTGGTATCTTCACGAAATTTGACATGCTCAAGGTAATAATATAATCTCCGAAAAAATTGTTCAGATCGGTTAACTATAGCATATAGCTGCCAAACAAACTGAACACATAGTTACTAAAAGAAATGTACCTGTGAAGGGTATATTAGGTTCGGTGCAGCCGAGGCAAACGTGTCTTCTTATTTTTACATTAAGTTTGCCAAATTAAATTGTTCGGTTACACCTGAAGTTCACCCTTCCTTACTTGTTTTATTTTGTATATGATTTTTCATTCGTTTGTATTTCTATATGCTTCTGCCTCTTCTTTTTTTGCACATGTTAAGTTTTGATGCTACTTTATGTCTGAATAAATCACGTTTGACCCCAATTTTTCCTCACATTTCCCATTTACAACACAAGCTCAAATACACATACAAAGTACATACATTCCCGCAGAGGTGACTTAATAAGTTTGCTTATGTACATACATACAGTTAGTTATGCTATATTTGTGCATTAAATTCATGAAACATGCGGAAGCGTAATCTTAAACGCAGGTGTGAGCGTCTACATAAGCAAACACACACGCTACAAACCTGTACATATTTATATATTTAACTCTGTATGTGTATTTTTCACTTTAGACGCTTATGTGCTTATAATATATGCAACAACAACACTAAATATACCTCAATTTAAGATGTACGAACTACGTCCAGCGTAAGCTTAGCCCTGCTTTTCACACACACACACACACAAACCTGAACACTCAACCAAACACTCACATCAGCATTTACTAGCTCACTTCTCTCACGTTTATTGCATTTTATTTGCTTCGGTTTTCTGTTTGCTTGCTGCTTTTGATTTCATTTCGACATGCTCAAGCGTGGCTACTTGAATTTTCTTTCGAAATGTGAGCAAAGCACCTATTTGCAATGTGATTCCGCATTTTCCTTATTTTCAATTTCAAAAAATCTCTTCCAATAGCAAAGATTAGCAAAAAACCTTATAAAAATCGTGAATCAAGAAAAAATTTTAACCAGCTTTGCTTCATAAAACATGTGAGATTTCAATCAAATAGAATAAATAGTGCGTGCGAAGCTTTGCCCAGCTTTTACCACAGATGTGCAGTGGTTTGATATTTAAAATAAATTTATGTTAGTTTCACAAAGTGTAGGGTCTTCTTTCTTTAAAAGACGTACTTCACCGTGCAAGTAATCACGGAATTGAAGAAAACCTATTTGTTTGAAGTTACTAATCGTTTACCAACCTTATTTTATTAAATATGAGCATTCAATTTGCAGTTTCTATACTCGTCTTTAAAAATTGTATAAAAAGGCGATAATATGACCTCTTGCAAAAAAGAAAAAAAAAGAAACAATTAAGAAAGTGCTAAGTTCGGGTGCAACCGCAGATTTTATAATCTCTCAACTTGGTGTAATCAAAGCCAGGGAAATACCTAACGATGTAAAACTTCAACCCGAGGATCTGAAACTAAGAAATTTTATATTTAGCCGGATGTTCAAAAATCCTGGTAATGGTCATATAGAGGTTAAGCACAATGATATACTATTAAATCAAATACGTTCTGGAACTTTCATTGAAATAAATATATTGGCCGATATATCCAGCATAAAATCACCAGGAAGTTCGAAAATCTTTATATTAAGTCTACAAGGGCTCAAGGAACTATTGACCCGATTAAACCCATTTTTGATACACAGAATAACTACTGCTGAAAAAGGATTTTGGGAAGTGAAAGAATCTATTGGAATTTAAAATTGTGTTATATGGAAAGTGGGCGTGGTTTTGAACCGATTTCACCCATTTTCGCACTGTGATATATAAATATGATAGAACTGTTACGGAACAAATTTTGTCGAAGTCGGTCAGTCAGGTACCGAGATATGGAGTTTCACCAAAAAGTTGTATATTTAGACCTGCTGAGATTGTACCCCCACATTAGCAACTGGGCTTGTCGCATGCCATGCAGTTGTTGCCAACAGCTTTTCTTGTCTACTCCTTCTTCCTTGCGGAGCAACTACTTTATGGTATGCGGACCCACTCCAGTGAAGGGTTCAGGTCCTACCATGTTAGTGGAAGCTCCGGAGAGGGCGAGCTCGTCACCTATCGCTAAATATGGTTATACGCTCATTGCGATAGTTGTGTTGGAAATTTATTTATGTGCAGTTCGCATAGGTATGGAGAGCTTAATGCTTGGTCCAGCGATCCTTGCACCGATTCCCTCCGTAGTTTTCGAGCCGTTATTGTACCACTTGATTGTATTATTTCTCAGCAGTAGATCGAGAGTGGAATCGTTCCAATCATCCTTACTGCCAAGGGTAACCTTGACCTTCTTCGTGAAGTTAACCCTTTTGGCATTGCTCTCCGTTGGGAGAAGGGCCAATGGTAAAGTGCCACTTCTCTCTTTCATCCTCTGGGAGATTACCTTACTTTTACCGTACCCTTCAGCCGTAATTAGCAAAAGTGTGTGCTTGGCTACCTGACCGATCACTAAATGTAGCTGTGTGAGTTCAAGAATGACTTCAAGTGCTGCCGTCGGACAAGTGCGCATTACACCAGACATGGATTGGAGCCCTATCGAAGTCTGCGAAACTTTTGAGGCGCAGGCCCCTGCCACATACTGGATTATCGGTCGATTACAGGTCAACATGCTGCTTCCACTGCAAAGTGGAATCCAGCGTGAGATCAAGGTATTTGACCATGTTGGTCATCTCTATCTTTCTGCCCCCAGGTGTAAGGTTGATGTCTCAACCTGTGTTCCCAAATTGTTTCCGAGAATTGCGCCCGCAGAAGCGCCGTAGCTCTATCTTCTGCGCTGGTCTTATACGTTCCGTCGCTTCTTTTGCAGCCTAGCTGCTTCTGGTGTGAAGGTTACATTTTCACATAATCTTCTAAAACTGGATTGACCTAATCTCCTTATATAATGTTAAGTTGCCCCTATATTCTTCGCAAACCTTCGTACGTTTGCTTTATTAAACAGCCTCCGTATCTTTTTACTGAGGTTTGTGGTCGCTTTTAGAGGGCAGCTGCAATAATACGAGTATATGATAGGCTTGTTTATCGCAGAAAACCTGCTCTCCAGTCCTGTATCACTATTATCAGTCTGCTCCTCCCTGCTCAATTTCCTCTTAGCATATTGTCTACCTCTAGTGCTAGCTTTATGATTCTACGATCCGACAAGGGGGCCACCCGTCATTGTGAGATCAATCCGTTCACAGGCTCGTTGCTCAAGGTTATATCAAGCACCTCTCACCTACTTCAATACAGTGAGATCAGTGCGTTATAAATAAATAGTCATTAAGTCATCATCCATCTCTTCATTTAAAAATTTTGGTTGAAGTTTTGTAGATGAAACCCGTTTACCGCCAGACCACTCAGCATAAGCCATAAAAACGATCATCGTTGATGAAACTGTATGCCGACAAGGGCTCAAATTTTATGTGCAGAACTACCCTGTTTCGAAGGCGATTAAGCAAAATGCTGTTTTTCATAAAAGATGATCCATATTGAGGTTGCCTACCTTTTTAAAGTAAAAACACAGAAACTTTAAATTTAATGGGGACTCAATCGAAAGAACATTCTTTGGCATTTATTTTTTGAAGATTATCTCTTGAATCCAATTTTCGGTTACTCATTCGACTCGTAACAAGCGAATGACACACGTGATGTTTTGCTCCAAGGTCTGGTCGAAACGGAATTGTCCGCATAGGCTTTAGACTTACTTATCCCCACAGGAAAAAGTCTAAAGGTGTGATATCATCTGATCTTGGTGGCCAATCAACTTGCCCAAAACGTTAAATTATCTGCTCATCGAAACGTTCTATCGATAAAAGCACTCACGCGTGAATTGTCATAAAGGCTATTAAAAAAAGTGCCTCTACTTGGATCACCACTTACATAAATATTCTACGTTTTAAGCTTTCATATATTTCGAATATTACAGTAATTATTAGCAATACCCTTCATATATTCATTTCACGAGCTACTAACCAAGTGAGTTATTACCGACCAAAAATTTTTTGTATCATTCTGATCTTGAATCTGGATGCTCTCGAAGAGACACACTCGAAGAGGAACACTACGGCAATAAAGAACAGAAGATCTTCAGAAATATCAAGTTCAGAAAGTCTTGAACTATCTTATTTTCCCGATCTTCTGCCACCTATGGGTCGTATTGGCTTTATTCCGCATTGTATATGTTTAGCAAATTCATTAATTAACTGTTTGGCTGCAGATGACAATCCTTTAGGGAAAATGGTTTCGAGTTTAGATAAAATAGCCACAGATACAGATACAAAATTTTCCGTTCTATAAAAATGGTCTGAGGGACTTTTCACAAAAACATTCCCTTAATATATGCTGTTACGGCTATGTATCAAATATACTGTATTAATATAGTACACCATGTCGTATGAGCAACACAAAATGAGTATAAATGCTTATGTATTTGATGTATATAATATGATATATATTTTAAGTGTTAATTTTTTTAAGAACAAAATTATTTCCATTTTTTAGATCTGAAAATGTAGTTAGAATATCACTATTTCCAAGTAAATTTACTTGTTTAATGCAAAAAATAAAAATTCCCCCGGTTTATATATGGGAAAAGTAAAATGACTTAGACATCCTTACTTTAAGGCAAAACTGAAGCTTCCGGGAGCGTTTGCAAAAGTCAAATTATAACATAAACATCCTCTCGAATTATGACGTACTCGCACGCATTTCCATAATGGATTTTAAAAAGACACCAAAAATATAGCATCGCTTAGT
Organism: Bactrocera latifrons; assembly: GCF_001853355.1. Classification (NCBI taxonomy): domain Eukaryota; kingdom Metazoa; phylum Arthropoda; class Insecta; order Diptera; family Tephritidae; genus Bactrocera; species Bactrocera latifrons. The sequence continues at coordinate 226,304 of NW_017536441.1, read as the reverse complement.
CAGTGTAATCAGAAAAGAAAATGTTTGTTTGTTCGGTGATGATAATTCTGCGTTAAGCGCAGACTTTTATGTAACATGGAAAGCGCTAATGCCGCAGAGTCAGAAAACAACGTTGGCAACAGTCAAAGCCCGCCAATAACGCAATGCACTAAATACGAAGATTTTCAGTTTGTGGCGCTTAAAAGCAATTTTGTTCACTTTTTCACTTCTATTCTCCGATTTGGCTAACGATTGGGCAAATTGTTAACGGTATATATGGTAATATATAGGCTTCATTGAGTACTTGGTGTTGATAACGTTTGTTGTATGCCACAGTGTGCTATATAGTGTGCAAAAACTGCGTTCACATACTGAAAATGCTACATAGCGTACGTAAACGTCGCACTTGCCAATCTAAATACGCCTGCTCGACGTTGAATCCGTAATAAAGTGCACACAACCGTTTGATGAATTACGCGGGTTGCTGTTCGCATACTGGAAATTTGAGTGCGTCTGCGAGTCCTTGAAGTAGCAATCCCTGCAACGCTCGACTGCGCGGTTGGTTGGCTGGTACACCGAGACTCCTCGGTTGCTGCGGTCATCCGCTAACGTGTGTGTATGCGTGCGCTGCCAAACATTTTCGTCTACGTCAGCAACTACTTTTTTTCTTTTATTTTGAAATTTGTGCCTACTCTTCCACTCCACCACAGATAGTGCTCAATAAAATGACTTTTTGTGTTTTTTTTTTATGAGAATGTATTGCCCGAACACAAGATGCACTTAATACAAGTTTATGCAAAAAGTTAGAAAAAGGAGGGAAGTATTGAGAGGCGTGCAATGCTGTAGTGTCAAGAGATATATTTTCCAAATATAATTTTCCCCAGTAAGCATTTTTTCTGGAGTATGAAACAAGTTTTGAAAAAAATTAACTGACTCAATTCCATAAAAGATATTTAAATTGCCCTAAAACTAAGCGGAATGTATGAAAACTGCATAGCCGATTATTGGAACGAATTGAGAACTAACTGGAATTCCGTTTTACTCTTGCTTCCTAACGCTTGATTTAGGGATCTATAGGGGTATGTCTTTCTAGAGTTCAGCAGCTTTGGTAGATTGTTCTGACCTAAAGTAAGACGAAGAATATCCACGGAACTATTAGCTCATAACAGTCCTTACTGGGTATTAGGAGTCAAGCCTGAAGTCGAACGGTCTCCTACATTGTTCAGCTTTTGAAAGACTGAAGTTCACAGCTGCTTATTATTTCCATTTGGTAAACATATGTGAAAAATCTATCTTTAATAATTTACAGACGGGTTCGATTAAAATACATATGGTATTGGCAATTTTTTTGTAATTTTTTTTTCATAACGTATACGCCCTGTAATGCAGAGTGAAATAAATTACCTTAATTCCAGTTAATTTATAAATTCAAAAATACAAATGATAATACTGATCACAGGTGCATTTCTTATAGCATAAAAGGTTTTAAAGATCTTTATCTTGAACTTGATTGGTCAGTTTGAACGGTATGTAGCAGCATTAAAATGAGGTCTAAACTAACATTGTACCCTCTTGGACAATAACCTATGCAAAATTCCGTGAAGATATTTTGTCAAATAAAAAAGTTTTCAACACAAGAGGTCAGATGTGAATAGGTTCTGGAAGAGAAAACGACGTATGCCAAATTTCAGATTAACATCTTTAAAACTGAGGGACCAGCTGGAATATATTACTTACCTAAATCAAAGCAATTCGGAAAGCTGACCATTCATATATGAAAATACTTTATAAGGTCTCCGACTTTCATGACACTTGGTGTACTAATACGTGTTCAGAATATAAAAACTACAAAAATAAAATATTAGAAAAATTAAATGTTTCGAAATGATTTAAAAATATCTTAATTATATTTATATTTTTAAAATTAAAAAAATATATATAAAATACAATACCTTTTTTTATTGCTATTTAAACTTTACTGTATTATCTCAATATGTAGTAAAAAATAGAAAAAAACACTTTTAATAGAGTTAATTATTACTTTCAATTTCTCATCTTTTAATTTAGTAACTGTATAAAAAGGCACAAAATACATTTACTAACTCTCCATAACACCCTTTTGCAAAGTTTTCTTCACTTTTGAACTTCACGTATTTCTTTTAGGCCACCCCACCACCAACAAACGGCATCAAAGCTCAACTACTGATTTTACGATTCTTTCGCATTATTTCCCGTGGTAGTTGCAGTTTTTTTACCTTTACTTGTATATGTGAATGAATGCGTATGGCGTATTTTTTCTGCTACATAGTGCCGCGTTTTTCCGTTGTCAGTTTTGAATTTGCATTCCTAAAGTGATGGCCAGCCGCATTCCGCTACAACCGCAGTCCACTCTTTCTCACTCCAACATAGACGCTCTCTATACACAGTGGCTGGCATTCCTTCGGTGCACGTTGCAGTGATTGAGTGATTTAATGAGTTCGTTTGCATGCAACTGTGGGATTGGCAATTGTACTTGCACTTAGATGTGCGCATATGTCGGCATGTATGTATGTGTATGTTTACATAGGTAAATTTACATTTACATATGGGCATGTCAATGGGTGTGTGTTTAGGTGCATGTATTGGTGTGTGAGGGGGGACCACACGCATACGTTGTCCTTCTACATGTAGTTGTTTATCATTTGCGGATCACTTCCACTATTTATCTTGCATGGCTTTGTATTGATTAACATTGTAAGCACGAATACGGTCTGCGGAGCGGTGGCCTCGTTCACGGCAATGGCTCGGGTGGTATGATATGCAATTTTTTCCTCACAAAAAACAACAAAAACCAAAAGTCCACCCCACGTTCAACTCATTCAAAATGCGAATGAGTTTAGTTTGATAATGACGATGGAGTAATGTTGGTATAACGAAATAAAAACGGAAATACTGGCAAAGGAGGTGAGATGGCTTGGAGTTACAAATGCAAATTTAATGGAAAAATTCTGTTGAACGTTGTTTTTAATTGATTGCAAATGAAATTCCTCATCTGCTGAAATAAAATTTCAAAATAAAAAAACAACAACAAATGATTTCTTTAACTTCTGTTGATTGAAGTTGGTTTGACTATTGCTTATATTGTAAGGGTAATAGCAAGATACGTCCTACTCCTATATAATACTGAAGGTCATGTTGTCAAAATCTGAGTTTATATAAAGTTATTCCAACATAATATCTCTGAATGTTCGCAACGACATATAACAAACAATGAAACATGGCGTCATCCCTAATCGATAGGCATGAAAGTAGATCTATTAATTTTCATCAACTATCTTGAACGCGGCAAAACCATCAACAGTGATTTATAACGTAAATGTTTCACAATAGTGACTTTAGTGAGCTCATCGCCGTTAATAATGTCAGCATTTCACTGGTTCTAGGGATTCTAAGTGACCATTGCCTTATCGGTATCCGACAAACTTACGGATGCCAGTTGTAGAAGTGTTTGTGAGAAAACAAGGTGGAAACAATTTTACACTACATTCTCTATTGTTCTGTCTTTGCCAAAATCAAACTTTACCAAATTTTTTTTTTTAACAATGTGAATTTTTAGTCATATTGACTTCTTATATTTCCTTAAAGAAAGGAGATATGGCCAAGTTGAAACGCTAGAGCAGTTTTCTAAATGAAGGACCATGTTTTTCTCAAACATGTTATTTTATAGTACAAGTAACTTTCTAGATTGTTTGTAGTTTAAGGTCGACTTGATCATGGTACGACCTATCTTCTCAAGTTTCTGAAGTCAGTTTTTCGGTTGGACCAAAAAATAAGGTGACATTTGAATTTAAACTGCGCGCGTCGAAGGATTTGGGAAATTATTTATTTTTTAGGTTGGTAGTACTGTCAGTCACATTTATGTCAAATTTCATGTCAAACGATTTATTAGTATTTGAGATACGTGTCATTTTGTGAGCTGCTAAAAGTGAGTTTTTCGTTTTTTGCGTTGTTGAAATTTGTTGAGCAAAGAATTTGCATGAAATGATTATTTCGCCAAAAACTCAACCAATGTCGTTCCGCAACCACCGTATTCACCTGATCTGGCGCCGTACGACTTCTGGCTGTTCACCAAGCTCAAAATACCGCTACGGGGACACCGTTTTTATACGGTAGAGGAGATTCAAGCCGCAGCGGAGACTGAACTGAAGGCCATCCGGAAAGTGACTACAACCAGTGTTTCGAAGATTGGAAAATCCGTTGGCATAATGTACTACATCTAGTGGGGATTACTTTGAAGGGGATGAAATTAATTTCGAAAAATAAATAAAGAATTTTCAAAATAAATACAATGACACCTTATTTTTTAGACTTTTAATATATGATGAAAGTGTTTAAATACTTTCTTATGATTTTATGATATATTAAAACAACCGACATTTGACATTGATTGTTGATCGAGTTCAGGAGGTTTTGACGTTTAGCAATTGGAAACGAGGGATGACCAGATTGTAATCTTACAAAAGAAAATTAAACCGTGGGATTTGTTACAGCAAGACCACAAATAAAAAATGTAAAACAATAAAAATTAAATACATTTGTGAGATTTAAATTATTTGACGAAACATTTTATAATGTGGAGCATCATAGTATTAATTTTCAATGAAAAATTATTAAAAGCATTTATTGATTTTGAGCTTACAAGCTTAAACCCTTTTACTGGGTATTGAAAGGTCAAAAGTCGGTTGTTTTAACATGCCATAAAATCATATAAAATTATTTAAACACTTTCGCCATATATTGAAAGTCCAATATATAATAATTTTTAATCATAACTAATGTTGGGTGTTTTAATGTAAATTTCTAAAAATTATTATTTTGTTCGATCTGGCTACAATGGAAAATGATATACAAAACGCATGTTTGAGGCGCTCTCACACTGGAATAAATTGGGCATACTTTTATCTAAAAGTGACATCAATAGGAGCAGAACTTACTATGCTTTAGTAATAAAAAGTGTAAAGTGTTAAATTATGGATTTATCTACAAACATATCGCCATACATACATACTATGTAGGTACGAGTATGATACTATTGAGCGCAGAAGTTTGTTCGTGTACCCCAATTAGTGAGATTCAATTTTTGCAAAATTATTTACCATAGTGAAATAAAGCCGCATGAGCCGATATTAAGCAACGAGTATATACCCCTCACCTTCTCTTTCTTTTCCTGTCTCCCTCTCTTTCTTTCATTTCTCTTTTTTTCACTCCTTCTTTATCTCACTAGGGGTGAGCATGCCTAACCGTTAGTTTTTAAGAGCTTTTGAAACAGTGCAAGACCACCCGGTGGGGCAATTTTTACAACATGAGACTCAAATTTACAATAAATTTGTACACGAAAAAACCAGAAAGGAAAATGTAATAATAACGTGAAAAAATTTGCATCCACAAAAAGCATTGGAAATTAACATAATCCCTGTACGTAAGACTTGAGAATGTTTACTTTTCACTTAAAAAGGAGAAAAATAGAGAAAATTCATTCAAAAAAATAATGCAAAAGTAAAAAATTGGAGAGAAATAGAAACCTGACGCGCAGACAGAATAAATGCATAAAAGGCTCATTGAAAGCAAAGCCCAACAGAAACAACGAAACAAACAAGATTATAAAAGCGCTGGGTAAAGGTTCAAACAAAAAATCAACAAAAACTCAAAATAAGCATAAAACATTAAACTTTCAACAAAATGCACACATTCATATTGTAACTATCTATGTTGTATATGTGTGCAAGGCATTGAGTGGATTTGTGTGTATATCGAATTAAAGGTCAAGGGCGCACGGCAGCTCGCTTCGAGCAAGCTTAAGTGTCTATGTGTATAAATGTATGTACATTCATTTTGGCAGCTGCGCCAAGTTGGCACTCAGCTATTCACAGTTAGTTGCCTTAGCGGACAGGTTGCAGCCTCATCTGCCCCAGCGGTGGACAGCGTTTTGTACCATAACGCCAATAATGTGTGTATGTGCTTGTTTTTATTCCTGATCTTGCGAAAGCTGCCAAATATGGTAAATGATGAAAAACAGCAACTACAAACGTTACAAAACGTGTTTGTATTTCTTAAAGATTGTTGAGTTTCTATTTTCTCTTTCCTTTCCCAGACAAAAAATATATTTTTTCCATTTTCTGCTTGTCAGCTCTCTCCACAGAGATTTACTGAGTGACATGGCTAAGCACGAAGAAACCTTTGTCCACTATGCAAAGACGGATTGATAAGTACTTACTTAAAAGCGTCAAAGCGATTCGCAATCGTGTGATAAATTCCTGTCAACAGCAGAATAGTAGTCGTATATTTATTTTAAGCGCATACGGAAACGAGGCAGTCTGAAAAATTAAAAAAAAAAATAATAATAAATTAATACAATTATTCGAATATTCGAATATTGTTTTTGGAAGAGAAATCGAAGAAGTTAAACAAATATCGCTTGGAGGTTGTATACTGTGAACCTCGTTCTTAGATGGCGATTGTCAAAAATAGTTTAAAGAGTTTACTGATGAGCCACGCCCAGGTGCCCGGAAACTCGCTTATGCACCAGATAACGTGACGTAAGTCTACGATCTTGTTTGCCACAATCCTTGTTTGAATTGCTTTCTTATTTACCGCATTCTTCACATTTGGTTTGGTGGGACTTCTTTTTGTGTAGCAACATCAAAAATCACGCGTCAGCAAAAATTTGGGCCGAATGTGGAAGTCTACTATACACACCTACAGAAAACAAGTTTTTTTAACGGGCTAAAAAATTTTGGTGTATCACTGGTTCAAAACTTATAGAGCTTAAAAGTAACTATGTTAGAAAATAAATCACATTTTTTCCAAAACTTTCTTTTGCTAACCATTTCTTGAACCGCCCTCGTATATTTATGTGCAGTGCCTATTTGTGTGTGGACATTTTTTAAATCTTCTGCTACTTTGCTTTGCTTTTGCTATGATTTCGCTTTCTTATATATTCACTTCTTTTTTTAAATAACTCCCGCCTTTCTCATTCTGTTGGCATTGTAGTAATTTTATTGTAACCACTGTCTCGTCGTGTTGCTGCTGTTCTGATATTTGCGGACAGTTGGTGTCATGGGAATGCAAATTGTAATTTTTAAGATGTTCGCTTTTCAGTGAAAGTACAATTGGTGAACGCAGGCAGGATTTGCTGAATAAAAAAGATATTATGATTTTATATACACATATATCACATTTACTTGTACCTATATATATGTACGTATATAGGTTTATGTACTATATATGTGTGTATGTATATTGTGACAAAAAAGTAAACGGAAATTGTAAACAAAACCCAAAATATTTAACTTCTTTTTTTGCCTTCAAAGTAATCTCCAACAGAAGTAATACACTTATTTCAACGATTTTTCCAATCCTCGAATCACTTTTCATAAGCACTTTTTTGAATGTCCTATCGTTATGATCTCCATGAATATGGGATCGGAATACGCACAATCAAGTTTACGGTACTACTTTTGAAAAAAAATTCAGCTTTATCGGGACGAGTCGATCAAGAACGGTTTCATACCCAATGTTGACTCGTGGTTGCTGCTTTTGATAAAACTGAATCACCGTAATAAGCCTTTTCCAATACCTGCAACGATTCGTCACAAGAAATTCGGTTAGAAATACAAAATTTAAGACAATTTCTTTGTTCGATATTTTCATTCATTGTAAAAATCGCAAAGCACTACTAAGCTGTCCTTTAGCATAGTACTTAAGAACAATCCTATCAACTTAGCAATTTTTTTTTTTTTTTGAAGGCCATTTAGCCGGGGGCTTTAATTACAATTGCCGGTTGCTTTTTTGACACAATGTATACAAACATACTTACATAGAAAGGTATCATTTCACAAATTTGTGAGTTGCTTCAGTTCACTCCCCGTAGTTCTAATACTTATTATGATTCTAATATGTGCTTTGTGGGTATGATTTCATTTGCTTTCTACATTTATTACTCCGACAAGCGGCTTTAACCCTTCACTGAAGTTATATGAGCCCTTATGTAGGAAAATAAATAGTAACTATTTATTAAAAATTTAAAATTATCAAACAGAAGGAGCTTTCTCTTATTGTTAAGTTAAGGTTAGTAATAGTATATACTAAGCTTCTCAGCGGTTTTGCGATTCAGTTCTTTATGCAGCCATTATTTCGTTACGCTGAATAAGTACTGATAACCAAAAGAGTAAGAAACAGAAAATATGAAAAAGGTAAGAGTTGTAAAGAGACGTTGCCGCTTGGAGATTATCTTGTTTTTTCGTTAGACAAGTTGTAAGACTTGAACTAGAAATTCGCCGTTAATACCCAATGTCATCGAAGGCAGCCATTTAGGAATGGCAATGGTATTTTAGATAACTCCAACCTTACCTGCCGACTTATAAGGTTATAAGTGTTAGAAAGTAACATAACTAATAAAACCCTAATATTGCTGTGATTTCTTTAATATAAAAAGCATTAAAACACTTTATTTCTACATTCTACGGCTTCAATGCCATCAGCCTGAAATCCATAAAAGTCTATTTTAGGTTTTGGTCAAATATTAATTTGATATCCCATTATTAAACCAAGATTTTAGCAAGCGTTGTGGATAATCATAATGCAAAATAACCAAACCAGCAAAGTTGTTAAATTGAAAAGACCGATTACCGCTTGCAGCCACGAGGCAACAATAAAGTGGCGATAAAATGACCTGAATTACAAAATACTATATACCGACTCATCTGGAGCAAAATTCAGAGCAGAATTAGCGGCGCGTTTGTGCCGGAAGTTCCATTAAAAATCAATGTGTAAAGATGTATGGACTTAACGCGTTAGTGTAAATTACAAGAACGAAGCCACGTACAAGCTTTTCTATGCCGCATAGTGCAAGGAGCTACAACAAATAAAATTATGTTGAGGCAGCTAAGCCCATAAAGAGCTTGAGAATGCTTTGAGAAAAATTCTGTAAATAATATTACTACAATTATACATATTTATGCTTGATTTTGATACAACTCAAATTATGTAATCTATTATGTTAAAGAGAGAATAATTTTTTCCTGTTACACAATAAAAATTACTATTGTTATATATTCCTTAATAAATTAAACAATCGAAATAATCATAAATGATACTACAATTAAAAAGACGTGAGACTTTAACAGAAATCGAACCGGATAACGAGTACACAATTTGGATCGTATTAGGACAGCAGTTATTTAACTTTTCCATGTCTTTTAAGACAGAACCTCCGTCATCGAAAAAACTAGGTTAGGACCAAAAAGTTCACTTTGATAGTCAACTGACGGATGAGATCGTCATTGCGAACAAACCTTGAATTGAAAGTAGGTTTTAACGTAAAAGTCGTAAAACCTCACTGGATATACTGCAATACAGGGAGGCACGTTGAAAAGTTCGTAACATTTTTCACAAAATTTCTGTGAGCATATTCTTAGGTTAGGTTAATAGGTCGATTGTGAGAGGGATCTCACGTGAACATCTTAGCACGTTGATCCGTTGTTTAAACTAAAAAACTCATATGTAATAGATCACAAGGCCCTTACGGATGGAGAAAGCGCTTCGAACCTATTACAAATTTGTTGAGACAGCCAATGTCAGTGTCGGCTATGTCTCTTAGTGCGCTGAAGGTAAGACTTGTGACATATTTCGTTCTCAGTCTTGCAAGTGCAATGGCAGAGAAAATGCGAGGACGTGTTCACTTCACCCACTTCCATACAGCTTTGCATGTGTCAAAACTTCTGAACTTACCTCATGAACCCCTATTTTGCAATGTCCAGTAAGAACACTAATATTGCGCATGACGACTTTTTTAAAAGCAAGTAATTTAGAAGATCGCCTGCGTTTTACTCTAGACCAAAAGGATCTTGCAGTCGCACAGAAGCGAAAAAGAAAAGGTGGTAGGGAGGTTATCCCATTTTTATTGTCCAAAACGTCTGAAAATAACATTGTATAGTAAAGGTAATTCTATTGCTTGTAAAATTTTTTGAAAGTTTTCACCTGTTTTTGAAGTGCTGGACAGCTTTTAGTGTTCTTGGAAAAGTTTGTACCAATTAATAATTTTAGTTGTTTCAGAAGAAAATCTCTCATATTAGACTTGTTTATTCAGCACAGTTTTTTATCCAAAAATTAATATCTGCGAATCGCTGCTGAATCGCAAGTACATAAACCCATTTCTGTAACAAATTATTGCTGTTGATGCAAAATCGGTCTCTTACGATTGTGTCCAAATTCGATTAGGCGGCGCAAATGGTGGACATTATGGTCAGGAATGTTTTGTTATTTGCTTGGTGTTACTGACAGGAAATCAACTACAATGACGTCCACCAGCCCAGTCGCGGAATTTGTCTTCAAAATGCAAAAAGTTGTCGAACAAAACGCCTAAGTCGGATCATTCTAACTATCAAATAAAAGCTTCAATTTATTGCAAAAATAATGGATCTAATGTATTCCACATCCATCATTTTTGTGAAATAACTTAGCCAATGTCTAAAATGTTTAAGTACATTAAAGCGGCAAAGCTAGTAACGGTACTATGTCGAAAAGCCATAGTGTAAAAAATATCGTTCACCAGATTGCAAGTACTACGTACGCAAGAATTATGAATAATTCTAATTATAAGGGACGCCCTTCCGTCGGCGTAAGAATAAACGTGTTAGGAAAATCAAGCAAATAGTTAGGAAAATCAAGCAAATAGGCAGAACGAGAAAAAAACGCGGCAACACGCACGGAAAGCAATGCTATTTTAGTACGACATAGTCATTGTCACCACAGTGCGGGCAGCAGCTGTTTTATTATCTGTTGGCATTACAGTTTGTTTGTCGTTTTTATGGTCACTTGGAAGCATATATCTATCGCTAGTTATTCTATATTGTATGTGTATATGCATATATATAATATACATATTAGGGTGATTCAAAAAAAAAATTTTTTTTTTTTTTCGTTTGGTACTCTTAAAAATAGGTTCCTAGATACCTCTAAGAAAACCTCTCCAAAAACCTATGAGTTTCATTCATAATGATTTTTTTTCATTGAGTTATAAAATTCATAAGAAATAAAAAATTTTCTCAAAAATAATCAAATTTCAACCGTTAATATCTTTTAAACGGTTGGGTTTACGAAAAAATCGTTTGAGACCTTTTTATTAGAGCATTAAATTTCCTACAAAATCTAAGGAACAAAATATTTTTTGATGTGGTTGGAAGCGAGATATAAATTTTTCTATCTGATAATTAGAAAAAAATAGGAAACTGTAAGTAGGGGGACCTTCCCATTGCAATTCAAAACTCATTCTTAGAGAGACTTCCTTATAGGTGCCTAGGAACCAATTTTTCAGAGCAATATATGTAAAAAAAAAAAAATTTTTTTAATCACCCTTATACATATACATATATATGGCTCTATAGTAATCTGCTTGTCGATTGTCACCACACCTGCCCATATTTGAAGTATTTGTTTATTTGAGATTTTCTTTTGCTTTGTACTTCTTTATTTTTCTGGTTTTGAATGTTCCCTGTCCCAGTTACTTGCTTGTCTAATTGTACCTTTCACTCTTCTGCCATCGTCGAAGCCGTTAACACCGCCGTCGCAGTCGCTGTGACTGAAGGACACACTCGGTACTAAACTCATCACCAAAAAATATAGACGTCATGAACGAATCCAGCTCAACACACAAAACAAGCACCACTTTCACCCGTGTATGCTACATATGTATCTACACACGGCTGACGCCGTTAACCCGCTTTAGCTCAGCGCCCCACTATTAGGCGCGCTACCTAATGCAAGTTAACACCGTGAAAAGGCTATGCCGTTTGCTTCTACCCATCATACCTGTCCAGCGTTGTATTTATAGCTAAGCACGTCTAGGCAGAGGCTGTCCCATCACATAGGTTTGATCAAAGGCATAGCCCAAATGCTCGCATGTGCTGTCGCTCAGCCGTATTGCTGCTGTAGACGCAGGTGAATGTCTGTCGCTATCCCCAGTAAACTATTTTTAAATAATTTCGCGCGCTCTCGACAGCGTCAAAATTTAGTACGAAATTCGCTTTGCTCCTAAAAGTATTCAGCTAATGTTAAGCAGCTCTTTATCCAATGTTACTTAATGCGATAACAGCACCGACAGATTCAGCACATGTTGCAGGGGCAAATAATGTTAATGAATAGAAAAGGCGCAAATGTTAAATCAGAGAACTTAAAACAGGGTGCAAATTGAATTCTGTATCATGTTCGATTGGACGGCTAACAGAACTTATAAGATTGTGATACGGAATTTCACCATTCTCGCTGCTATTTAGCAGAATTGAGCCAGAGAACTTAAAACAGTTAAACAGTTAAGTTCTCTGGCCTAAGAACATCCGTTTAAAGGCGAGCTAAAGTGAGAAGGCGAAACATTCCCTGCATAGGGTTGTGCGCTGGGTTTGGAACCCGCCACGTAAAAAAATCACCGCAATGAAAACGCAACAACAGCCTCGGATGAGGTCACTTTTGATGACGACCATGGCAAACGATATAAGGACTACGAATTGAGGGCATGCACCTGGAATGTCCGGTCCCTTAATTGGGAAGGTGCCGCTGCCCAGCTGGTTGATGTCCTCGTAAAGATAAAGGCTGACATAACCGCCGTCCAAGAAATGAGATGGACGGGAAAAGGACAGAGACGAATAGGTCCTTGTGGCATTTACTACAGTGGCCATATAAAGGATCGCAAGTTTGGTGTGCGATTCGTGGTGGGAGAGAGACTCCGTCGCCGAGTACTATCATTCACCCCGGTGAATGAACGTCTAGCCACAATCCGCATCAAAGCGAGGTTCTTCAAC
>NW_017536441.1:206952-211652 GCF_001853355.1 Bactrocera latifrons | reverse complement strand
TATTGATATCATTGGCCTCAACACCCGCGCCGTTAGTTCTGCTTTCTCCAGACTGGACAAGGAAGCAACAGAAATGGGTCTGGCAGTGAATGAGGGCAAGACGAACTATCTCCTATCATCAAACAAACTGTCGTCGCACTCGCGACTTGGCACTCACGTCACTGTTGACAGTCATAATTTTGAAGTCGTAGATAATTTCGTCTAACTTGGAACCAGCGTAAACACCACCAACAATGTCAGCCTAGAAATTCAACGCAGGATAACTCTTGCCAACAAATGCTACTTCGGACTGAGTAGGCAATTGAGAAGCAAAGTCCCCTCTCGACAAACAAAAACCAAACTCCATAAGTCACTCATAATTCCCGTCCTGCTATATGGTGCAGAGGCTTGGACGATGTCAACAACGAATGAGTCAACGTTGCGAGTTTTCGAGAGAAAAGTTCTGCGAAAGATTTATGGTCCGTTGCGCGTTGGCCACGGGGAATATCGCATTCGATGGAACGATGAGCTGTATTGACATAGTTCAGCGAATTAAAAGACACCGGCTACGTTGGCTAGGTCATGTTGTCCGGATGGACGAAAACACTCCAGCTCTGAAAGTATTCGACGCAGTACCCGCCGGGAGAAGCAGAGGAAGAGGAACCACTCTTTCCACTCCTTTGGAAGGACCAAGTGGAGAAGGACCTGGCTTCACTTGGAATATCTAATTGGCGCCACGTAGCGAAAAGAAGAAACGACCGGCGCGCTTCAGCGATGGTACTTTACAGACAATGGTATGTCTGTATGTCAAAAATGGGTTGAATCGGGTCAATACTTCCCTTAGCCCCCATAGACCTAATATAAATGTTTTCGAACTTCGAGGTGATTTTGTACACCATATATCGGGCAATATATGAGCCATTTCAATGAAAATGTGGAAGCGTGTTTTACTCACAAGAGTGTATATTTCTTCCTAAAATAGATATATTTTAGGGAAAACTTGATTTCGAACATCCGGCTGACCTTAATCTATACGATTGGTATGATTGGTTGGTTAGTTTGTTAATGAAAAATAGATAGAAAGTGATCGATACTACCTCAACTTCCATATACTAAATATAATAGTTTTCGATTTTCAAACAAACCGTATAGAAGTTATATATAGAATATGTATATATAAAATTGCTTGGATTTCGAACCCTAGGTTGACGTTTTACACCGTAAAGTATTTCCCTGGCTTTGATTCTTGTAAGTTACAAGAATCCTTACTGATTATTCCTTACTTATTTAATGGAGCTTTATCGAAGATATTGTACGTAAAATATGATCCATTCCGAGGCTCTCTACTGTTTCAAATAAAAAACACACAAACATAAAGTTTATTGGGGAACTTTTACTAACATAACAAAATCTTTTGCTTTTATTTATCGTTCGGTAATTTCGAATGGTAACTAGCGAATGACATGCATGATGATTTGCCCCGGGGCCTGAATCGGAGCGTGATTGTCCACATAGCCTTTAGACTTTACTTATCTTCAAAGGAAAAAGTCTAACGGGAAATTATCTGCTCACCGAAGTGTTCACTCAATAAATCCATTGATTGATACAATGTGTCGAAGTTGCGTTGAAACCAAATGTCGCCGAGATCACGAGCTTCAATTTTAGCCAACGAATAGCGAGTTATTATGGCGCGATAGCAGTCACCATTGACGGCTACGTTCTCATTGTCATCATTTTTGAAGAAATATGGACCAATGATTACACCGGGCACACCAGTTTGTTCTTCGTCACAAATTTTCCAGAGCCCATAGAGCGAAGCGATGTCGCTTGGGAAGGTCGAGCGGCTTCTTTTTATGCAGTATGAATACACAATCGATACTTTGCAACATCGCTAGTTGTAAACTTTGTGTAAAATGCACTGTTGCATTTCGGCGCATCTCTAATGCGTAAAAAATTTTGTTAGAAGAATTTTTTAATTCAAATGAATTGAAATAATCAAATTTATTGTTATTAACAAAAATAGTTTTACAAAAATGTGCAAAGGAGACGAATACCAAAAGACCAAAAATATTTGTAAACAATAAATCAGATGCCAAATGAGGTGTTTTGTAGTAATATCGGAATGCAAATCTCAATTTCTGAGGTAAGAAATGTTATTTCGTTATTTGAAATATACTAATATTGCTCTATTTTACAGAAATTAGACTGTATGCTCGAACATTTATGGAATTAGTTGCTTACTAGACATCCCGGAGTCTCGTTGAAGAAGTGTCTTTATATGACAGTATGTAAGCTTTCTAGTCAGAATAGCTTTCGCGAAGTAAACGATCGGTTTAATCATGGAATGGGCGCTTGTTGCAGAGGATGTATTCAGTGCATACAACTGATTGCATAGTGCATAGAAGCACATTATACCATTTTCAACGACTGAGCAGAGCAGAATAAGAGTTATGGAAGCATATCTAATGGTAGCTTACAAGGGCAATGGGTTCATATATGAAGGCTAGGCAACATATAATAACATCTTAAGTTCGATCAGAGTCTGTGTGGAGTAAACATTTGGCTAACTAAAAAAGTTTAGAACACTAAATTTTTTGGAAATCCAAGACTTTAAGTTGGAAAAGAATGTTATTATGTCATGTTTTGAGCTTCATAACTTTATATTGGAACACGAAGGAACTGCTGATAACGTGGTTATTGATAACCTGCCTTACAACGAGATTAACCCGCTTCTAGCTGATGAAAACCAACGAGGCGAATATTCAGCTTAGTCAAATAAAGCTTTCGTTGAATTAATGAATTCACAAAACTTATTAAATACTAAAAAAATTTGATCGATATAAAGTACAGATCATCACTTATTTAGTGAAAGTAGAGCTTCGCAACTTTTTAAAGTTTGTGAAAGTTCAGTCCTATACGCACAAGGGCATGAAATGCAGCTGCATCCTTGGAATTTTGCTCACAGCTTATTTCATGCACGCACTTGGCTATGTTATAGTGATAGCCAGTTGGGTGGGGAACGGTACAAGGTATTTATAATCCTTAAACCTTCAGTAATAATTTGAAACCAATTTTAGTGTGTTTTTGTGTGTGAAATTATCAGTGTACTAATTTCAGTGAAATCCCCCGTAAAACCATTAAGCAGCGGGAATTGGTCATAAACCATTTCAAAAAGGGAAAGTAACTGCGAAAATTTGCTGAGATAGTACATTTAAGTAGTGCGACAGTGCAAAATATAATTGAGCGTTTCGTACATGAAAGTCACATTCAAAATAAAGGCCGAAACGCATCAAATAAAATTTTGAATAAACTTGACGGGCGTTTAATTGTGCGTAAAATTAAAGAAATATCAGTTCCAAAGTTAACTACTGAGATTCAGGAGGAGCTAGAGAAATAATTTTGTGCTAAAACTGTGCGTCGGGTACTACGTAGGCATCACTTCAATGCCCGAGTAGCCCGAAAGAAGCCATTCATTAGCAAAAACAAAAAAAAAAAAAAAACAATTAGGCCAAGCTGCCTTTGCCAGGGAACTGACAACCAAGGATTTTAACTTCTGTAATACTGTAATTTTTGGTAACGAGTCGAAATTTAACTTTCTCGAGTTGGATGGAATAGCTTCTGTGTGGCGGAAAAGAAATACTGAGCTTCGGCGATGTAACACTAGGCCAACTGTTAAACATGGTGGGGGCAGTGTTATGGTAAGGGCATGTTTGTCTGCAGCCGGCGTTGGAAATTTTTCCTTTATTGATAGTGTTATGGATAAGTCATTGTACTTTAATATTTTAAAAGAAAATTTAATCCCAAGTGTTGAGAAGCTTGGAATACGTCAAAATTTCCAGTATCATCAGGACAACGATCCTAAACACAAATCGTCAATAGTGCAGACCCGGCTAATACGGAATAGTCCACATCTATTGAAGCCACTGTTCCATTCACCCGACATGTACCCCATTGAGAATTTATGGTCTTTGTTAGAAAATAACATCCGTAAATATGGCATTACTGATAAGGAACATCCAAAAAAAACTATTTTGGAAGAGTGGAACAAAATTGGAACAAAAAGTACAAAAAAAAAATAGATAACTCCGTGCCAGCTAGACTAAAAGCTAGCAGATATCACACTAAACATTAAAAAAAAGTATCTCCAAAGCAATGCATGTTTTAAATACGATACCCCCTGCAATCACAACCACATAAAGCTTCAAAGAAATTTACTATTAAAAAGTTTTTTGTTACTAAGCTCCCCGAGCTTTAAGAATTTATATGTCGTTGCTATAAAATAATTCAGTCATCCTAAACCCTATTTTTTCCGAATGTTCGGTATTGCTTTATGAATGTAATCGAAAAAATTGGCGAAGGCGCATGAACCATAATTCGATTGATTTCGAAAATAAACTAGCATTTATTTTTTATAGCTTGCGCTTCAACTATAAATTGTTTATAATTTGTAGATTTGGTGGAGGTTTTCGCTTATTTGTCCATAATTTGTTTGTGCTTCTATTGTGACTTGATGAAGTAAATTATTGCAGAGAACGTATATTTATAAAAATATATGTACGTTCTCTGATTATTGTCAATAAAGTGCACCAAATAATTTAAAATTGATTGTTATAATTTAAGACTTAAATTCCAGGCGATACTATATAAAAGAAATTCCCACATCAGCCGGTTCTACGTCTCGGAATTGACTCGGATTTCATCCAACGATCTAACCCCGTTAA
>NW_017536441.1:153548-206914 GCF_001853355.1 Bactrocera latifrons | reverse complement strand
AAACATACTTAATACCTAAACTTTTTGTGTAAATTATATTAATAAATTATAAATACAACCTCAATCTAACAGCATTGGCAAACGACAGCGTTAATCCGGATTAACCGCATTAATCTGACTTAATTCAGGAGTTGGTAAGTCCCATTTAATCTTCAAATGTTTAGAGAGTTAGCGGCATTTTCGTTGACGACATTGTTAAAAATGACCAACTTTACTCTATTGTGAATAAAAACAATCAACACTCACAGTTGTTTTTCAAATTTCCAATCATAAAAGAAGTTTTATATTATGATTCAGTTTTTAAAATGACGTGTTGATATGGTTTTGTAACAAAAAATGATTTTTTAAAAATTTGTCGGCCAACAACCGCCATATACATATAACTTCTATCGATTTGAAATTGCTCGTATTTGTTTATTATTATATTGCAGCGCTCCATTTCCTCATAATTGTTAGCACATAAATGATGCTCACTACGAGTGTAAAAAGTAATTTTTAAAATATACATTTCTTACTTATAAAACATGCAAAAAGTGTAAATTGTAGATTTATTTTAATACTTACAATTTAATTAAATGAATTTGAAGGGAAAATGTACATAAAGGGCATTAAATGTAGTAAAATAACTTGTTGAAATGCTCGAATTTTGGGAATTTTCAAACTTTAAAGTCGAATATCTCGTAAACTGACGTTTGCGGTACCTATAACCCAATATATTTTTTAATCAGGACTTCCTCTTTCCAACGTTAGCTTCAGATCGCTTCGCCAAAGAAATCGAAATTGTGCAATTTTCATTGAAAATATTATCAAAAATTACAATCAGCTGTTTAAAAGAGTTTCAACTCGCATAGCTGCCATTTGTCACCTACAAAATTTGGATTGATTAAGTGCGCAATTAATCCGGATTAACGCTGCCGTCTGTCAACACAACTATAAGATATTTTAATAATAATCTAATAAATAAGAAACTGATCAATCTCACTAACTTGGCAACTCTTTTGATTACAAATTTAGTATTCTTCTTTTCTTATCATTCGGATTAATTTTTCCTTTTGTGTCATGCACGTTTTTCGTTTGTTTGAGTGTCGCATTTGCTTTTGCATGAAAATTTGAGGCCCAGATTTAAGTGCGTATCAATATTTGTGATATATTTGCAAGAATAATACAAAATATATTGTTGAAAATCGTGACTTGCGCAGCGTAACATAATAACGTTTTTTAATCGAGTTTAACAGCCAAGTTCTGGCCTCGCATTGATGATAATGAGCGACGAAGAAAGGGATATTGACATTGAAAGTGATGTAAGGAATCAATTGCCACAACAAATAGCAACAAAAACAATTTCGCTAATCAAAACAATAATTTCAAATGTTATTTTTTCACATTTTTCACCGTTTATTTTCTCAATCATAGGATGATAACGATTCCGATACGGGTGCACAGTCATCAAGGCATGCAAATACACAAAATTTTACGCAGGTGAGTGTTTGTCTGTATGTGGCCGTGTGTGTTGGCGAGCGCGTGCTGCTGGCACATGCTTACGCATACCAACAAATATTTACACCAATCATTCCAATTAACTTGGGTTGGGTGGTGGTGGTTTTTTCCTCCGTTTCGGTTGTTTATTTACGCCGTCGCAGACTTGAATTCGTATAAGTATTATTTACGAAAGCATAAATTGTTTCTATTGTTTTTGCATTTTAAGGCAGAGAAACGTGCACATCACAATGCTTTGGAAAGAAAAAGACGTGACCATATAAAGGAGAGTTTTACCAGTTTACGTGAAGCAGTGCCAACACTCAAGGGTGAAAAGGTAAAAATAGTGAAATATTTCAAAATATGGTGTAATTGATTGTGTCTCGGAACTCCCACCTCAGGCCAGTCGTGCACAAATACTAAAGAAAACGACGGAATGCATCCAAGTAATGAGACGAAAGATACAAGCAAATCAAAAAGACGTAGAAGACATTAAGAAGCAAAATGCAATTTTGGAGCAGCAAAGTAAGTACAGCGGAAACCCATTCTCTTTAAATTAAAGTGGATCACACACATTTTTGGGTTTTTCAGTACGCATGTTGGAAGAGGCAAAGAAAGGCTATGTGATAGACCCCAATGAGTATCAACAACTGAATCAAGAGTATCAAGCTTCAGCGGCAGATAGTTCGGATGGCGATGAACAAGATTTCAGTCGTCGCAGCAAAAAGATGAAGACATCCTATCAAACATAGGTAATGTCAAACGACTGTCTCCAATGTTGCTACCATAAACTATACTATATGTAGCGCAAATGGCGTCCAAATATTTTGTATGTGGCTCACCACTTTTTTAATTATAAGAACAATCCCCTCAAGAGAGACGAATCAATTAAGCTAAGAAATCGTGCAGTGTAATGATGATGGTACATAAATTCTTTTACAATACTTATAACTAGTTTGTAGGTTATGCTCTTTTAGATTTTATTTACATTTAAAAAATCTAACAAATATATATTTTTTATGTTTACAAAAATAGTTTTCTCTATAATACATAGTAATCGCAGTTGTTAATAGCTCTTTTTTTAACAGTCACAAGTTTGGCTGCATTTCAGTAGCTCACAACACATCGAAAGTTTTACATTCATTTCAAGTAATAATTCAACTAAACCTTTCATTATAATTTAATTAGAGCAATCGGTTCACTTAATTTTAATGACAACGTATAATATTAAAAATACAAACAATACAAAAAGAAACATGTAACACATATGACGGCCACCACTGTGCTTCCCTAAGCGTACCACTCGTGCCATTGTATTACCGAGAAATCCACCCGTTCTATCCATGTCATCATCGATACCACGCAACAACTTGTCCTGATAGCGAACTTCGTTGCCAATATCTATAGTTAATGACTTAAGTGCACCTATTTTATGTTTTAGTTCTTCAGCAGCGCGTTCGTTCTCCTCTTCTAGCGCGTCGTGTGGTAAAGCACTTTGACCTGCCGTTTGGTTAAGGGGTTGATACGGATAATTATTGCGTCGCATACTGTTGCCGGAATGCGCCAGGTTTGTATTGGTACCAATGGAATGCGGCTGTTAAATTATATTGTGAAAGTATAAATTTGTTACTTTAATGGAAGTTGTTTTGACACGTCAGTTGAGTGAAATGTTGATTCTACAGGAGTACGTATTTGAATTTTTTGTTGTGACTTTATCACCTCCTTTTTCCTTTGTTAATGAATTCACTGAGCGTTTTAAAAACTACTTTGTTTTAGTTGCACATTCATTTGTTTCATTTTCAAGTAATTATATCTTATTGCTGGAATTTAACAACATGTAACTGTGAATGAATGGTAAGACTGAGTTCACAATAAATTCCACCAAATTAAAGAAACAACAATACTCTACATAAAAACAATTAAAGTATATTCTTAAACTATACGAACGCATTTATAAAAATCAAAAAGAGTTTTACGGGAAAAGAATAAGAACAATCCATTACATATTAGTTGCCCGGAGTTAATATGAAAGTAAAAAAATACTTAGTTGTCATATATATACCAATATAATAAGTTTTTATTGCTTTTAGTTTACATTTAACATTTGAATTAGTATAGAATGTTTTTACTACACTTTAAATAAACGCTGTTTCAGGCAATCGCTTAGCAACTCTGCGCAGTGACCATTCGCAATGTAGTAAACAAATAAAGTCGAACAGCTGTGAATAATTATGAACAGTTGTGTTTTGTATTTGATGAGATTTATTGTATATTTTTCAGTATTCTTTTATATCTATTTCTATAAACATCTTTTAAGTTAACAAAATTAATAGTTTTAAAATGTTGAAAATCAATACTGAGTTATGTAAAAGAGGGTAATAAAATATAGTTAAAGCGTTTCTCACAAAAGTTAGTAGTAAAATCAATTTCATAACAAATATAAGTCGCGATTGGTATCACGTACTCTGTTAGCCATTAGTTAAGTGGTAACAACTGTGAAACGTCTTTGTGGAAGAACACTGACCAAAATCATAACAAAGTCAAGGTAAACTCTCTCAATTTTCTTATTTACATAGCAATGGACGTAATCAGTATAGTAAATACTAATTTAAATTTGATATAGAGTGAAAATTTATCAATGCATTATTATGGCCAACTGTCACCAAAACATGCATTGTTAGTCATGAGTATATAGCTATAACCTACAAAATAGCTTATAATGTGCAGGTTAAATATATATACATATAAATACGCACGCAGTCTCATTTGCCTTTTTTTAAATCTATTTTTGTCAATCTATCAGTTACTCTCCGCAAATGTGTCTTTATGTACATAAATATTATATATTATTTGTTTAGTGTCTTTCCTATCGCTGAAACATTCGTATATCTCTTTCTGTTAGCGCCCTTGTAGGTTTTACGTGATGCACTAACATAAATCTATAATCAATAACATTTATAAATAAAAAGGTGTGTATAAAAATATGCTAAGCATAATAATTAAATAAATTATACACTGTATAATAGGATTTTTATCTAATTATCGTAATTGTATTTATCCTCTTGTTTTTAATCAACCGATTTTTTATTGTATTCGCAAATATAAATTTTCTAAGGTGACTTCGCTTGGCGTTTTGCCATTGTGCTGCGCGCAATCACAAGTATAACCATTGTTTTTATTTTTCTCATACTATACTTAAATCTGCTAATCTGCATGCATATTAGCGGTATTATTATTATACATTTGCTATGTATCCGCCAAAATGCTCTTAAAGGTTTAGTTAAGGTTCATAGTGCGATAGCTTGTACTATAACTGGTTTTACCCGCCAATGGGTCAGTATGTTAATGTGTCATATTGATCTTTGTTTTTTATGGACATTTATATAATGTATTTACATATATACTTTTTATGAAGTTATAGATTGCATGTTTTGTGTCCGTTATAAAGCGGCATTTATTTAATGAACTTATTTACTTTTATTGCGATGTTAGAAATTACCCTTGTTATTGTACGCTCCAGACCACTTAAATAATAATATTTATAAATGATAAGAGCTATGTTCATGTATGAAACTCTTATATGTATGTACATATTCAAATAAGTTGTGTGCATTTTTGTATAAATTTATTTTGAAATTGCAGTGTGATTTGTAACTTGAGATATGTCGACATTAGACGGTGCCGCGGTGCCAGCTCTTGGTCTTATAGGGAAGCTGGCGCAATCATTTGGTGTAAATGAAGCCGCGCTCCGCTTGTTGCTCTCAATTTTTGGAGGTGAGTGATAAACATTAATTTATTATCATTTATCCAGTTTTTAAATAAACTTTCACTTCCAGGGTATGGAATTGCTATTCTATATCGCAAACATGTCGTAGGTCAACCCAATAAACAACTGCATCACCTTTATTTCGTCATCTGCGGTTTGCTGATATGCCTATTTAATTTTGGCTTTGACACATATCATTCACTAATTGCAATCACCACAACTTATCTACTGGCGCGTTTACTTCGTGGCTGCCCACGTGAATTTAAAATTTTAAACTTTGTTTTTCATATGTCATATCTGCTTGTTGGCTACCATTTTACGGAAAGTGATGAATATGACATACTATGGACTATGCCGCACTGTGTGCTGGTGTTGCGTTTAATCGGCTTTGGTTTTGATTTAGCAGATGGGCTGAAAGAGCAAGACAAACTTTCTAAAGAACAAAAGGAGTGTGCGCTTGCAGAGCTCCCTTCACCACTCGAATTATTTGCATTCGCTTATTTGCCATGTTCTTTTCTAATTGGACCACAATTTCCATATCGGCGTTATAAGCGTTTCATCGAAGGTGAATTCAAGCAGCACGATGGCAACTTGGAGGCAGGTCTCAAGCGTATGTCAGTTGGATTTGTTTACTTAATTGTTAGCCAAATTGGAGCTGTATATTTCCCGAACACCTATATTCTATCTGATGAATATGCGAAGGTGTCATACTTCTGGCGTTTAGCCTATTTGGGCGTATGGGCGAAAGTTGCAATTTACAAGTATGTTGCATGCTGGCTATTGACGGAGGGTGCGCTCATAATTCTGGGTAAGTAATTGTAAAAATTACAACGTAAGTATTTATATTATCACTTTTCATTCGAACAGGCATATCTTATGCGGGCAAGCAGGAAAATGGCACACACGATTGGTCTGGTTGCTCTAATGTTAATCTGATCATATTGGAGACAGGCTACACAATGCAGCATTACGTACACTCTTTCAATATAAATACCAATCAATGGCTCGGTCAATACGTTTATAAGCGACTTAAGTTCCTTAACAATCGTACGATTAGTTATGCAGCGGCTTTGGGTTTCTTGGCTGTGTGGCATGGCTTTCACAGTGGCTACTACATGGCTTTCTTTAATGAATACATGACCGTAACGGTAGAGAAACAAGTGAGTATTGTTGTAATAAAAAGAAAAACTCATTACTTAAACTTTTTTGAATTGCTTAGTTTGCCAGCGTCTGGGCGAAAACTAATATTGACATGTACGCTGACATTGTTAGTCCTCCATTTGTTTATCCTGCACTTAAGTACTTTATACAAAAACTTTACGATCTCTTCGTCATTGGTTGGTGTATGACACCCTTCATATTGCTTAGTTATTCTCGTTGGATGAAGGCATATAGCGCCGTCAATTATTTCGTGTTGATTGGTGTATTGGTTTGGACAATATTCTATCAAACTTACAAGTATTATGTACGTGCCGCAAAACGCCGCGAACAAGATTCAACCTTCGGACGTGCAACAACACTTTCGCCAACTATTAACGATGGCGCACATGACAAACGAGATTAGTAAAGGTGCTTAACAATAATTAGGCATTTTCAAGTCAACCGTTGATTAATAGTAAATTGTAAAAAATATTTAGCTACTAATATTTTAAGAGCACTGATGTATTAGCTGTGCAAGTAAAAAGGCTGTTAAAAAGTGAAATTTGCTAAAGACATATTTTTTATAAACGTTTAAGAGTTTGTCGCACCCAAATTGTTTATCGTGTATCAAAGAATAATAAAGAAAACAAAAAAATAGCTGTTTGGTGCTACAGTTTGAAGTTGTAAAGCAGTCATAGCTAATTTTTCACTTTCGTAGTCATAATTATCATTTGATAAAGTTTTATATTTTTACATTGAGAGTACTTTAGTAATTTTGCAGCAACATAACCTACATCCTACTAGTCAGTAGTTAATTTTAATTTATGTCAAGCTCAGGCACACTTTGTTGTATATATCGTGTTGTAAATAGCAAAAAATTTTCATATGTAAAATATATTTCTTGCTGTAAAGCTATTGAAGTACATATGTATTTGAAGTACGTATAACGGTGTCCGTTATGTTCCAAGTTTATTTTATTTTTTGCAAGTGATTTCTTCGTTGCTCATACGACATGGTGTACCATATGAAAATATGAAATATCATTTGTATACACTGTAGTTTGTTAGTTGTAGGTTTATTGTTTTTGAGATAAT
The DNA here is from genome assembly GCF_001853355.1 of Bactrocera latifrons. Lineage (NCBI taxonomy): Eukaryota > Metazoa > Arthropoda > Insecta > Diptera > Tephritidae > Bactrocera > Bactrocera latifrons. The sequence goes on along the minus strand of NW_017536441.1, from coordinate 199,438 downwards.
AGTAAATACTAAAAATCACATAAAAAATGTAAAAGAAAAGTGAAATAATTTGGGCACGACCTTGCCTTAGGGCAAGAACTGAAGCTTCAGAGGGTCTTTGCAAAACAAAAATCAACTTTGAACATATCGCACACAAATACATATGAGCAAATGCGTTATATAAAAAAAGCGCCGAATAACTATGCAATTATCCTGCATAGAGGCCGTGCAGCAGAGGCAACGAGAAGTATTTTATAAAAATGTACTTCATTATATATATGGAACAAATGCAATATATGTAAAAAAAAAGTTATATACAAATTTATATGTGCAATGTCCACCACAAGTTATTATACTAACTTAATTGTTTAATTTTAAAGCGAAAGTTCATGTTACACAAGAAATTATATATTTTCACATACATATGCATATTCACTACCTTTTACCTTACGTACTTACTTTTGTTATTGTACTAAAGAGTAACTATTGTGACGCTATTATAATACATAGATATATATAATTTTTATTATTAAAGCGTTAAAAATAACATGGTTTCTGTTTCAATTAAAGTGCAAAATATGTATCTGTAAAATGAAGGTTTGTATGCAATTGAACTGAACAATGTCCTCCCTTACGTCCCTCTAATGTATCATTAATGTTCCATAGGCTGCTCGTCGCCACCGCCAGTCTCCTCACGTTTTGGTTCAATTTCACAATCGCTAACTTCCTGTATTTCATTAAACATATATTCATCCTGATATTCCTTCAGAATTTGACTGGAACGATTCTCATCCAAAAACAATGAGTACACTTTCTTCACATCTTCAGTGGTTACCTCTGTAGCTTTGCGTCGTCGGCACACTAAATTCGCTGTTGTAATCAATTGTATCGCATAACGTAAGCTGGTGTCCGTTGCAATGCGTGTCAAAATGGTTAAAGCGTCTGGATGCATTAGACAATCTTCCTCTTCGCAACGTATTTTTAATATTTCTTTTATCTCTTTTTCGGTATATGGCACTGTGCGTATGATAATCATACGATCCAATAAATCTATTGGTATGCCATGTGGGCTGCGATAATTCGTACCGCGTATGCGTGTAATGCCGCGATTAGTGGCCATTACGACAACCGGTGCCATATCCGATTCCAAAGCGCGATTCAGATAGGAGAAACATTCAATATCTAGCATATGTACTTCATCGATGAAAAGTACGCCGGGATTAATTTCCGCTTTGCCCTCCTCACGCCATTCTAGTACTTTATTATTGATCTGATCACGTATTTCCTGCTTTATTTCGCCAGTGTCGCCGGAGAATAGCGCGAGAAAGCCGTGCGTACGACTATTGATGACATCGATTTCATGCAGAGTGACGGTGTGCACGACTTCCTTACGTTTCTGTAATTCTCCTTCCGGACACTGCACGAAACGTGTCTGTGCTCCGGTGGCATCATAATCGCGTGCACGCGTGAAACTACGACCCAACTTAGTAACTTTGCCGGAAGCTTTATCGATGGTGATAACATCGCCCGCTTGTATTTTTTCTTTCATGAAGCACTCTATGATCTTATTGCCTAATTCGTAATTTGTTTCCATTTCTGTCGTTTTTAAAGTAACCTATAAAATATAACAAACGAATAAATCTTGCAGTTCATTGTACACTAGTTTAGTTATACCTTTCCAATTTTTTGACCAGTACCCGTTGCTGGCCGGTCAATTTGTATCTCCACAACTTCACCCTCAATAATTTCTGTTTCCTCTTTGATGCGTACACCAATACTTTTGCGTAGCGCCTGTGATAGTGCCTCTGTTTTACTCATCTCCAGCGAGTATATCTCCGAACCAGACATGCTGGTGAATGGCGTTTCGGTACCCAAAGCCTGTGCCATGCCAACAGCAATAGCCGTTTTACCTGTACTAGGTTCTCCCGCCAGTAATATGCAACGCCCAGCTATTTTTCCCTCACGCACCATTTGTACTACGACACCAGCGGCACGGCGTGCATCTTTTTGGCCAACCATGCCTTGTGACACAGCACGCGCTTCCAGCACATCGTCCAGACCTAGACCGCGTATGTGCGAATGCGCGCCAATGCGTTCGATGCGCGTAATATCGCGTACTTCAATCTTATCACCATCAGCCATTTTTAGTATTTTATTTCTCTTGCACCAAACTTACTTTTTAATAGGAATTTTCTTCTGTAGAAACTTTCTAGAAGTTATAATTGTTTCTCGTTGCTAAGAAATATTACCGGCCGACTACCTTTTCATTTGTTTAACGTGTTTTTCTGTTTTATTACTTCTGACATTTGCTCAAATAGTTTGTGGTCGTAATGCAGCAAAGACAGGGTTGATTTCATTTCGATTTTTTAAAGAAAATAAAACAAGAGTGTGTTACTTTTATTTTGTTTTGCTATCAACATTCGCATCTATCACCGTACGTAAGTGAAAGCTTCCAAAAAGAAATATAAGAAAGTTAATTTCTCTTATCCAACATTTGTACGTCGGCATTCTATTTTCAATAACTGAAATACTCAATTAGGTTTGTTCAGGATGGACGTCCACGCCTGGTTGCCGGTGATATTTTGCAGTCTTTCCATTCCATTATCGTTATTTATGTGGCTGGGTAATTTGGCTTTTTCGAAATTTTGGCATTCAAATGAGTTTGAAGGTAAATGAAGCCTTAAATGATTCTAAAAGTCGCCCACCACAAATTGCCTTGGCATATTTGTGTGTGTAATAATTGTAATTTTATATTTTCTAATAAAGAACCGCCCGTCATACCGCCGACACGTTGGCTCTTCTCAACATTAGCGCCTCTTACGCTTATGACGATTGCGTTACGCCGAAAATCCGTTAATAAATCAGGTGCTGCATTGGGTATAATATTTTCCTTTATTTTATCCATCGCCAATCATGCATTCTTCGCCAGCTTGGCGGCATTTTTCTTCACTTCGTCACGTGCAACAAAATTTCGTGCGCATTTGAAACGAAAATTCGAAAAAGACTTCAAAGAAGGTGAATGTTTGACTCCACTTGTTTCCACATAATTATTTTAAATTTGCTATGCGCAGGTGAAGGCCAACGCAACTGGGTGCAGGTGTTGTGTAATGGTGGCATGGCTACACAGTTAGCGCTATTATATCTCATAGATTGCGGCAGTTGTGAGCGTCCTATTGATTTTTCCAATGAGTATCGCTCCAGCTGGTTAGGCATTGCAGTTATGAGTAAGTAAAAAAAAAAAAAATTTCTACTGTCAAAGTTAGCGGTTAAAGAAAAATATTTGACAGGCGCTTTCGCTTGTTGTAATGGCGATACATGGGCTAGTGAGCTCGGCAGCGTGCTTTCAAAAAAAGATCCATTCCTCATCACAACGCGTCGCCGTGTGCCACGCGGCACTAACGGTGGTGTTTCTATACCAGGACTAGTGGCTAGTCTTGCCGGTGGCCTTTTTGTTGGAGTCGTCTACTATATAACGGTGCGTTATACCGTCGAATCGCACGCGCTACAAACGAGCCCTTCACAGTGGCCGCTTATAATATTTGGCGGCGTTGCTGGACTTCTTGGTTCTTTGTTGGATTCATTGCTTGGTGCTACAATGCAGTACTCGGGTGTCGATAAGGAAGGCAAAATTGTAGAATGTCCTGGAATAGGTGTGCGACATATCAGCGGTTTACGCATATTAGACAACCACAGTGTCAATTTGATTTCCAGCATTGTGACCGGTGTGACTATGCCTTTAATAGCGTTAAAATTTTGGCCTTTATATTAAGTAAGAATCGACATGATGATTTTTGATACTTCTGCTGTTTTAACAACTGCTGACTTTTGCCAAAACATAAAAATTGTACAATTAGCTGTGTATACGGTACTTTTGTAAAGGCTACTGTTAAACTCTAATGTAAGCCAGAACGAATTTTGTAAACATACACACTCATGCTCAGCAGCTTCATATATGTATGTATGTATTAATGTAGTATCGAGTACCAACGAAGCAGTTGCATATCGTATTAATTAGTTTTCAATGTTTGGATCTTATTTAAATATGCAACTACTAGAACTGATCTGTAACTGAAACGCTTAGACAAAGGTTACATAAATATTTTTAATTATTTACCCAAGGAAATCTGTCTCAAACTGTAACTAAAAAGAACTGTTTTTATATTGTAAAATTATCGATTGCAGCTTTAAATATAATAATATGCATGTAGGTGTGACTAATAAACATTTGTATATGCATGATGAAAATAAATCGTGTTTTTAATATACATATACCTTGGACCGTTATGCAACTCGATGACAACTTTCGGACTTGGAACTTTCGGAACAATCATTATTGCTTGGAAGCTTTGCTCATCTTCGCTCTTCCATAGTCGACGCAGCAGTCACTCACCCACTTTCAACTGCTCCGCTCTGCCCAATATGCTTTGCAACTGGGCTCCCTGTACCCACCTCTGACAGCAATTCTAACGGATTTCTCAATAAATCGTCTACCTTGTAACTCACTCTTGAAGTTGATCATTGGATTGTGAAATAAAAGTCAAAATTTAATTCTTATACACTAATCTTAATTTCTAACTCCAACAACTTGAAGTTTGACTACTCATTATCCGAATTAACTACTTACCTCGCCACTCTAACATTCTGTCAACTACGAACATCGCTTTATCGGTGATTCTATTTTGTTCTCGTATCGGTGTTCCTCACAATAATAATCTGAAGAGAAACACAAACCATGGCGGTCCGACATGTTCTTCGCTTACGAAGAAAATTTTTGGAGAAGTGGCAAATTTAGGTGTTTAGATTGTGTTTTACACGGTATTTTTATGCTCTTGCAACCAGTTTGCTACGAAGTATTATAGTTTTGTTCACCTAACGGTTGTACGTATCACATAAAACTAATCGAGATATGTATGTAGATATAGGGTTATATATGTATGTACAGTATATCAAGAAACTCTTTGCACACCGAAAAAAAATATATATATTTCTTGACTTTGCATGCAAAAATAAAGCCTTTAGTTAGTTTTTTCAATATTTTTTTAATGCAGAATTATTATTTGGCAAATTTTAAATTAGTATGCACAAAAATAAAAACAATGGAATGGAGGGAAAATTTTAAAACAACAAAATATGAGTTTACACATATTTGACACTGTCAAGAAACTCTTTACACACTTTAATCTTCGATTCTGTTTTGTTTTATTTAAAGCAAAAATGGTACTTTACCGTTATCTATGCTTCTGCACTATGCGCTATGTTTGCATTCCTTTTCATTTAATTGCGAAATGTTTCTGCACACGTGTCAAAAAGCTAACTTTAAAATTATTTAACATGCCTGCACCTTTGATGTTATCCAATTGATTTATTATAATCACCAAATTGGAAAATCTGTAGCTGAGCTAGTGGAGATATTTTGTGTATCGCGAAAATAATTTATAATGTTTTACATCGAGCCGAAAATGAAGACAGACTAGAAGCAAACTGTGGAAGTGGCCGAAAGAAGAAGATTGACGAGCGGGCAGAACGCCTAATCATGCGTAAGGTCTGTCAAAACCCCCAAATTTTCACCAGAATCCTTGCCAAGAAGTTGGAAGAAGAGTGTGGCATGGTCGTTTCACATGAAACTGTCCGCCAACTAATTCTGAGAAACAAATACTTTTCAAGAGTTGCACATAAGAAGCCGCTGCTGTCGAAAGTAAATGTTGAAAAGCGCTTAACCTTTGCTGTCAACATCAGCATCAAGTCGGATATTGGATGACGTCATATTCTGTGACGAACCCAAAATAATGCTGTACATACTACACTAATGGACCAACTAGAGTATGGCGCAAGCCGTTAATAGCTTTAGATCAGCGCAACATCATTCCGGCAGTAAAATTCTCCAAATTGTTAGTGATGGTTTGGGGATGCATTAGCAGCAAGGGAGTGGAAGAGCTTGCGTTTATTGAAAACGCAATGAATGCTGAGCAATATCTCTCCATTTTGAAAACAAATTTGAGACAAACTGCTAACACATTTGGCTTTATTGTCGATAATAAGCCAAAATTTAAATTTTTTCAGGACAATGACCCCAAACATAAGGAGCTCATTGTGCGCACATGGCTCCTCTATAATTGCCAAAAGGTCATAGATACACCTCCTCAGAGCCCCGACATGAACCTCATCGAAAGTTTGTGCGTTTTTTTTGAAGAAAAAAGTGGCAAAAAGGCAGCCCAAAAACCGCGTACCCTTAAAAGCAGCAGTACTGGAACAGTGGCATAAAATTCCGTTGGAATATGATCTACAAAAGCTGATTAGTTCCATGAAAAATCGCACTAGGCTCGTAGTTGAAGCCCCCTTAGCTTAATAAATACTAAATGCTAAAATTAGTTTAAGATAGTAAGTTTAAGATAGTAAGTTAAACTGTAGCTTAAGTACTTTGTGTAAAGAGTTTCTTTGTGTAAACTCATATTTTGTTGCTTTAAAATTTTCCCTCTCATTGTATTGTTTTTATTTTTGAACATACTAATTAAAAATTTGCTAAATAATAGTTGTGCATTGCATTCAAAGTCAAAAAGTATGTTTTTTTTTTTCAGTGTAAAGAGTTCCTTGACATACTGTATGTAGATATATGTGTAGGTATAAATGATCAGGGTGACGAGAAAAGTTGAAATCCGGTTGACTGTCTACCTGTTCGTCCGTCCGTCTGAGCAAGCTGTAACGTGAGCAAAAATTGAGATATTGTAATGAAACTTGGTATGCAGGATCATAAGTACAAAAGAAAAAAAAAAAAAAGGAGTTCGTAGATGTGCGTAATCGGACGCCACGCCCACAAATCGCCATTAACCGAAAACACTTAAAGTGCCATAACTAAGCACTAAATTACAATTTTATATCTTAATTTCGCACAGATGATCGCAGTAGCAAGTGGCACCTGTGGGTAAACTGTTTTGAAAGAGTGGGGGTGGCCACGCCCTCTAATATGTTTAATGTACATACATATCTCCTCAACCATTTGAGCTACAACAACCAAATTCTTATAAGAGCTGCTAGCGACATTGTGAAAATGGATTAAATCGGAGAATATCCTCAATCACTCCCACTTTACCACCGATATTGTATGAGAAGGGTTTATAAGAAACAGTATGGAAATAGGACAATGGGCGTGGGACTACCGACTTTTTGGTGAAATCCCATATCTCGGTACCCGACCAACCAATTGCGACAAAATGTAGTACCTGTGTGTGTGTAAGAATGAGCGAAATCGGACTACAAGCACGCCTACTTCTCATATAGCACAATTATAAATTCTACTTGATTCATTCAGTTTCCAATACACAAATCAGGAAGGAATTAATATAACGAGATAAAACTTTTAGTGTGTGCCACCTTATAACTAAAAATTGTTGAAATCCAATAAGACCTCTTCAAGCCTATACCTATAGTGGACTTTTGATGGAAAATGACAATCAATGTTTGATAAATATAATTGAAAATAAGGAAAAATTCTCCTCTTTTATAGGTATGTCTGTATGTCAAAAATGGGTTGAAGCGGCCTCCATATACCTAATATAAAAATGTTCGAATTTCGGGATGACTTTGTACCCCATATATCGGTCAATATGGGATTGATCTTAATGAAAAAGAGCTAGCGTGTTTTACTCATGTATCTTTGGGCCAAAAACAAATATTTGAACAAAAACATGTCCTACCCCCCACATAAATAATATCAGGATTTTCTTTACTTTACTTTACTTTATGATTAATTTTTTAGTATGTGGCATGTTAACAGTATGTGGTATTGTCAAAAATAGATACAATTTGGTCGGGACTAGCCTAACTTCCACATACTACATACAGTGGTTTTCGTTTTTCTCACAAACCTGACAGACAGCAAATTGCTTGGATTTCGATCCTCAGGTTGACGTTTTACATCTCCTCTCTTCATTTAATAAATTTGAAGGAATTCCCTGTTCGTGGTGTTATGTGTATATAGTAAAAATTTAGGGGATTGTTCAAGGCCTTTTTATATGAATTTTTTTTTGGACTGGAATTACAGTCGCACAATGGTCGGTCTTGTATGGAATCAGCTGCCAAAAATACTTCCACTGTCTATATAATAGTGAAACCAAAAAACTTTGCCAAAGCTTTTTAAAATGTCCCTCTGTCGTTTCGCATTTCGCCCCCACCCCAATATTAATTATATTTAATTGAAAAATTTCATAAACGAAAAAAGGAATTGTTTGAATATTATTTAACTAAATCAAAACTGATTTTAATAAAATTGATTTAATTTTGCTTGATGGTTTTCTTTGACTGGTGATGAAAGGATCTAAGCTCAAAAGTAATTGGTTTAGCGAGTACTGATTAGTATCGATCCGTTAGTTCTTTCGTGTATGATGAAGTCGATACATCTTAACGTCCTTATTGCTGGTATTTTTTCCGTCGTCAGTCCAAAAAATTTTAAATTTTAATTCACGCTCCCGATGTTATTATTCAATATAATAACTGAGTCAAGCAGTAAGGACTCAGACTCCTTTAATGAAAATGTAAGTAGAGACCATTACTTACAAGACATGTTTTGACTGTTTTTTCCACTGGTGTGGGTCCATGTTTTTTTGAAGGTCTCGAAGCGACTCAAAAACTTCTTTGTACTGCGCCTAATATTTCTTGTGGAAGTGGTATCATATACATATGTACATACATACAACTTTTAGGATCGCCTTCATATGTTCGTTTCGATAGTTAGCTTAGATCGTTGGGCTTCGGCTGGGCCAATGAAAGATCAATATTAGCTAAATAGTTATTCAGATAAAAAATTAAGCGATGAGAAATATTGTACTGTCGAACCGTTCCCACGACAGTTGGGTCCAAGTAACCAGAACGGATCCGCACTTTATGCGGCCAAGGACTCAACTTGGCATCATTCTTGGAATTTATTTCAGCAATGTTTTCTGCCGTTACACCAACAACAGAAATATTACTGTAGAAAGTCTCGGTATAAGGTCAACTTTCGATAATGCTAAAATTTAAAAATGTTCGATCTTAGTTTTCGAATGTGACGTTTGTGACGAAGCATGGCCTTTGAGAATAAAAATAAAAAAATGAAAATAATCCAATAATCCTTCGTTATAGTTTATAAAATTTTATTTCATACAATAAATAATAAAGTTGTATCGACTTAGTTTTTTCTGTGACTGCTATGTGATATTTTACCGCTATACGTGTGCTTCGGCAGATCCAGATTATCATTATAACCGCTTGAAGGGGAATTGTGTACGGGCTGATCATCCTGCTCGTACAAAGAGTTGCCACCGGCCGCCATCGAAGGCTTCGCCACACCAATCGAGTACTTGAACATCAAATCTGCCAGCGGCGTGGAGATGATCTGTGATGCAGATGCCACCGTCTTAAATGTGATGCGACGTTTGCGCATATGCACTGTGCTATTTTGACGCACATAAGTGTACTTGCTCTGGTTGGGCGAATAATACTCCTCTTTGATTTGTGGCTTAAAGCTGTACATGGGCTGTGAGCCATAACCATTGTTGTTATTGTTGGACACTTGTGGCTTGTACTGCTGCGCTGCGGCAACCGCTGAGAGTGACACCTGACCGCCACCATAACCACCCAAGCTCGGTGCTTTCGGTGTCTCTGTGGTTGTTGTGGTGCTGGTTGTTGTCGCTGTGTGCGTTAATTTGGGGCGCGTAATAATGTTATGCACTTTTATCGGTTTTGGTAGTTCCAGCGTGCTTGGCTTGGTAGGCGCTATGCTATGATAATACTTATCCGGTCCCTTGTCATAGGCTCCTACCAAATCATCGTCTTCTTCCTGAAAATTGGTGCCGCCATAGGCGAATACGGGATTGCTTACGGTATTTTGTAGCGCTGGCACACCATAACCATCGGTGGTCATCTCTTTGCCAACCGCACTACTCTCTTTATTGGCGGCATTGTTCTCCAAGCGATATTCACCGGGCAAACTCGAGGCGAGTATTTGCTCCATTTGCTCCTGCAGAAATTGATAGAGTGGCGGAGAGGTATCATTGTACGACAGTGGTGCCTCGTCTGCCACATATTGATTGTTTATGTAGGCGCTACGTCCATCTAACTCTTTGGTGCCAATCGGCGTGACCGCACGTCCTTCAACTGCTTGTTTCGGCATAGACTCGTCATTATCCAGCTGACTTTCGTTTGGAGTTATAATTGTGGTGTCTACAATAGTGAGCGGCGTTGTTGTTGATGTTGTGATGGTGTTCGTATTGACACTTGCTCTCTCAGGCGCGCCCGTGGTGGTGTTATTCACCAAAGTGGGCTCCAAAGCGGCTGCGTGCACTGCAAGGAGTTAGGAGTGTTAAAAAAGCATAAAATTTGCTACAAAGAAATCTAAGCAGAAATAGTGCCGCATGCATTTTCGCCTTACCAACACACATCAAGCCGAAGTATAGTGTTGCTGTAGTGATTTTTCGTGTAGCCATTCTGTTAATGCAGCACTGCGTCGACCTTGCGCATGCTTTTATACCGTTATCTTGTCGGCGTTCACTTCCTACTAGCAAGCACTTCAAAGAACCCAAAAGACTATGTCCATAAACAAAAAATATATATTTAGACTTTAGGCTACTTCTTTACCCATTTTGGTTGAAAGTACGTCTGTCTCGCAGCTAATTTTATTCTTTGCGGTGACCCTTCAAATTCTCGCTTCCATAGAAGTGGCATCAATAACGCGTAATGAGCGCCGCAACGTATCAAGTATCTTCGGGTTAGAAATTATTTTAATGAGTTGCTCGTTAAATATGTGAAGCGATCTTTAATGCAACACTTGAGAGACAATCAAAACAATCAAAGTGCCTCATCATGTTTTAATCACTCTTTAGTGCAATGCACAAGCACTGATATAACTTAACAGTTGGCATAGAAAATTAGATTGATATAAAGGGTGCTTTCTTGGAGACATGGAACTTTAATTTCATAAGCAAACCCAGATATTAACTTTACCAAGAGAGTCTAGAGAGTTTCACTTTCGAAAACCGCAAAAACGGATTTCTGTAATCGTTAAGGGTAAAATTGTTTTTGACAGTTTATTTCACAGAACGCGATTTTTCGAAATAATTTTCATGATTTTTGAATGACTCCATTATAAGAGTTTATTTGGTATTTTCTCCGATTATGAAGTATGCAGCAAAATACATGTCAAATTATGTGTTTACTTTGGCAACTGGTTTGACAGATGAACCAACTGAACTTTTTTTCATTAAAAAATGTGTTGAAGTTGTATTCCACTGAAAAACAAACACCCTATATATGTATGTGCCACCGTGTGTCGAATTGTATATGTTTGTTGGTCCGTCACTAGTGGATTGTGGGCGGACGCAGCGCAGCGGTAATGAATGTGCAATGAAAGAAAGTATGTAGTGTGGTACTAATGAACTAAGCACTACCGACTTCTGTATAGCCTGGGGCCTTGATTTTGCTTTCGGTGGCTCATTAGTTATTATTATTGACTTTACTTTTTAAATTAAGGAAATGGAGCCGACAATTACTAGATTAATAAAAGAAAGTTAAACTTTTTGAAAGATTTTTGTCTGTTACCTAAATGTATACATACATACATATGTGGTGTATATGTAAGTAAAGAAGAGATACGGAATTCAAGAGAGAGAATGGCGTTTAGTTCGAAATGAATTTTGTTTTTTTCGAAATGTAGAGGAAAAATCTTTACTTTTTTTGAAAGATAGGAAACAACCTTTTTTATTCTCAAACTAGAGGACCCGTCCACGTTTTACTGTGGCTCATACACAGATAGTACTACTATCCAGTCCAATCGTCAGTTGGCTGGCATTCATCGACTGATAATTGAGCCACTTATAATTCATTGCACTGCGTATTTGGTACCAGTTCTATTTTATTATTCCAAATATTCAGCAATTGTATTATTTTTGAGGAAGGATCAGTTAGAAACTACGCACATACTTCATATCGTTTCCGTTCCGTTTAAATATTCCTCGTTAGAAAGCTCCGAGCTTATGTGATATCCATAAGATATGGATATATACCAGCGCGGAGTTTCTGTAGACCTTTCAATGTGTACAATACTTAGGACATTGTTTTAATAAAACTCGTAGTTAATTATTTACGACATCCCATTATAAACCTCAAAAATAACAGTATTTCTTCACTATTTATTGGATGCTATAATACATATAAACCTTCCCTTTCAATCACTTTATCTGTTAAAGAAACCCGGATCAAAATCCGTTGCGTAGTTTTAAAGATTTAAGCATACAAAGAGACGGAAAAAGTGACATAAATTTAACTTTTTAACTAGCGATGAGTGTCTTTGGTTCAAATATCGCCTAAAATAGAATGATTTTTTTTTGCCAGACAACGTCTGACCTGAGCTATTCTGACACGAAAAAGTTACTGATCGCATCGATTTGGAAATTTGGTCAAATTTCTAGTGAAAGTTTCAAGGTTGTGAAAGTCAAACTTTTAAGTGTTTTCTGCCATGAAATATTCTTCAGACATTCAAAAACTTCTCAAAACCTATATGACCACTTAAGTGGCAAGCGAATTCATGGTAATAACAGTTGTTTTAATGTCTTTTTTAATTCCTTGTTATACGCAGAGTTTTAGTTTTTAATATTTATCTCTGTTGAAGAAAACACCACCTGCATCATAGAGATTAGACCCAGCTGGAATGATTTAGATGTACTGACAACTTCACTAAGTATTCAATTCTATTTTATACAAAAAATTATCTCAGTCACCGATGAGTTTATTGTCCAACTATTAAGTAAAGGAAAAGCAACCGATGATGAATTTAAACTAAACTAAACTAAACTTAACTTTAAACAACTCTCTTTAATGCTCTTTAATGAGGTCAGAGAAGTTTTAACAATTAAAGATATTTTGATAGTAAACTTGTGGAATAAATGAATGAAACTGTTAATGCAACATTATACAATACAATTATGTCTCACATTCGAAGATGACCGAAGACACAGCGAAAGACTGAAAACAGGTGATATACGTCTATAAGTTTATACTATGTATGTATGTATATCTAACTACATTGAAAGTGTTTTATTAATGCCTTACATTTGAAACCTTTTATTTCAATTTTCCTTAGTTAACTTAATCGAACCCAGATTTACCTCAATTTATTTTTTCACTTAAAAAATAGACGTCTATTCCTCGAAGTCGTTTTTTTTAATTACATATATGAAATATTATTGAAATCAAGTAAATGTCAGATTTTATAATATTTTAGATCGAGAATAATTATGTACCGTATTGTATGACAAAGTAATTATTTCGATGGTTTCAAAAATGTTTACCACATTAGCCCTTAAGTTCAAGGCAAGACGAAATATCGCTTGTGATCAAACAAACAGTCGTCCCACTCGCGATTTGGCTTCGTCGTCACAGACATAACTTCGAAGTCGTAGATAATTGAATCTATCTTAGAACCAGTATTAAGCAACAACAATGTCAGTATCGAAATCCAACGTAAAAATTACTCTTGCCAACAGGTGCTACTTCGGACTGAGTAGGCAATTGAGCAATAAAGTCCTCTTTCGACGAACAAAGACTGAACTTTATATATCACTCATTGTTACCGTTCTGCTATATGGTGCAGAGGCGTGGACAAGGACTACATCTCATGAGTCGACGTTGCGAGTTTTCGAAAGAAAGGTTATGCGGAAGATTTATGGTTCTTTGCGCATTGGCAACGGCGAAGTCCGCAATCGATGGATCGATGAGCTGTACGTGTTATACGATGACATTAACATAGTTCAGCGAATTAAAAGACAGTGGCTCCGCAGGGTAGAACGGAATGAATCAAAATACTTCAGCTCTCAGAGTATTCGACGCAGTGTAAATACCAGGTGGAGAAGGACCTGTCTACACTTGGAATAACCAATTGGCTACAAACAGCGAAGAGGAAGAACTACTGGCGCGCAGTTGTAGACTCGAAGAATAAATATTATATTTGAATTTATTTATAAATTTTTTAAAATAGTAAGCAACTTGCTATGATTTCAAGTTGTCTATTTATTTTGATAGCCTCGTGCACAAGATTTCTCTGGTTAGTCTACTAATTTAAATTATTTTCAGGACTTTAATGCTAACAGTAAATATCCTTTGTGCTGATACTGGTTCCAAAGGAATCATTTATCATTTGAGTGGAGCTGATGTTTTGTTTCTATTTTTTATTTAATTTAGGGGGGAATGTACTCACCTGCCAAATGATTGATGTGACTGATCCGGAGGTATGTATATTCGAACTATGATTTATTATATTATGTATAAGTAATTATAAAAAATATTTTTTTTTTATGTTATGTAAAGCGCCTTTGAAGCTATTATTCTTCTGACCTCTTTTTGACTTTTAAGTGCTATAGTCATCTTGAAAATCAGTTTGTTGGCGATATGATTTATCAATTTTCGCAAAAAAGTTTGAGAGCACACAGTGCCTTATGACGATTTCACAAAAAACAACTTGTAAATTCACACTTCTTATATTTTATATGGATTTTTTAGCGTACACCTGAGGTTTGATTGATGGTCGTGCTTTCATTGGCCACATTTCGCTCAAATGTTGGCGAAAGATGGTTACATATGATTTTATTTTGGTTTCAATTTTTCAATGTTTCGATAATATTTAAGATATTCGCTACTCTCTTCGAAAAAGAACCTAAATAAAATAGCTAAGCTAAAAGTGTATGTGTTCCCTCCAAGCACCTTTATTGCATAGAAATTAAGCTCTATACAACTTGTGGCTTTCTCAACTTCAAAGTAATAAATATTTATTCGCTAATATATGTAGGCATAAGTACATTTGTAGTGTATAATATAATGTTCTAAAAATATCAAAAAAGGAATATCACATAATTATGCCTGCGCATAATTATTTCTTAACAATTACCGTGGCAGCGTTACTGCCAGCCACGGGTACAGCAACACCAACTGTTGGCTTCAAGTGAGCGCTCTCAACAGGTTTGTTTACATTATTCTCCACTACTGCTTGTGCAACGCTCGTTTTAATAGGTTTTGCTGTTGTGCTGATTTCCTTCACGGGTTTAATGATCGCGGTGTTTTCCTGCATACGATTTGCCTGAACTGGTTTCGCGTTGGGCGCTTGCACGTCACTTTTCACTATCGTACTGATGGTGGCGGCCTCGTCCAAAGCTTCCGCCTCGGCGGCTGCAATTTGATGACCTATTTTGTCCAATGTCTGCAATGCTACGTCTAATACAGCATCGTCCTCCTCAGAAGATGAGTTATCTTCTTCTTTTTTCTTCTGTACTGTGATGGTTTTGGTGTCTTTGAAAAATGGTGATGTTTTGAATTTGCGTTCAGCATATGCCACCTCTTTGGGATGCGTCTTTTGGCACTCCTCATAGCCGACTTCCAACCACAATCCATGCGTACGACACTTGGCCACATTTAACTTGCATTTATTGTAGAACACAGCCAGTTCACTAGGCGTTTTACCGCAGATCGGTTCGTACGGCTCTACACAATCATCGTCGCAGAGAAAGCCCTCTTGCAACACCGCAGCGCTACCACTTATGGCCGCCGTATTGGCTTTGGTGCAAGAGGCACCTTCACAGGCAAACCAAGCAATCGGTATGCCCAGGTAGGGTGGACTTCGTAGTGCTGCCGTAGCGTTCATTGGTAGGAAGGTACGTTTCACATAGTAGCCGTGTTCCTCGGTGGCAAGCTGTGCGCTATTGTGTCCCAAGTCGGTGGAGGTGGACCATTTGGTTTTGGTTTTGGTGTTACTTGAAGGTGCGCCACTGTACGAGGATCTGCGTTTTTTGTGTTTTTTGGCCTCTCCGCTGGTGATGGCGAGCAAGACAATGAGCACTGAAAGCATGCAAATTTAGTTAACGATTTAACTAGGAAGCACAAGAAACTTACCCGAAATAAAAGTGAATTTGTAAAACTGCATATTTTTGCCTTGGTACGCGATTTCGAATGAGTGATGCGAGTGTCTGGCGTGTAGGAAAGCACTCGTGTAACAGCTAACTTTACGTAAACACAGGCGCTATACAACTGCGCTTGCTAGCAAGCCGCGGGCTGCTTAAGTAACTTAAAGATACGTGAACTTGTAAGAGCGAGGTGAAATACAAAATAAAAAAAGGTGTTTAACTGGGAATTCTTTTAGTGTCTTCTTCTTGACTGGTTTGGTGTTTTTGTTTTCTGGTATCTTCGGTATCACTCGTCGGTGTGCTTACCGCACAGTTCCAGCTGTGGTTGCGGCTGCTACTGTTTGTTTCTCCGCTTTCTCGTTGCGTGTGTGTAAGCCGCCGCAGTTCGCTTGGGTGAAATTTGAATGCGCGTCTGTCGTGTTTGTGGTGTGCGTTCGCTCGTCAGCTTCCTAGAAGTTTCAGCTTCTTAATGTTTTGAACAAACAAATATCGAGTGGAGATGCGATTTATTGCGTTGAGTATGGTGGCAGCCGGTTTTTTGGTAATTGGGTCATTTGATTTTTATTTTGATTCGCTTGAATTATTCCCCTTACGGTATTTTGTTTACAGTCACCAGAAAAAAAGTTGTATACTTCAAGAAGTGTTTGAGAGAAATTGAAATGCTGTTGTTATCAAATTTTTTTTATTTGTTGAAAAGAAATTGTATAAACGATGGATACTTGTACTTGAGCCCAGTTGAAGTGCGTTACTTTCACCGAATCGCGTCACGTTTCTGCAAAGTTAAACTTCGCCAAATTTGATTCTTAAATTACCAGTGGCATGAAGAATTGAGTTCTTTAGATTATTCTCAAAGTTAATGGTTTATTTCTCGTTTTACAGTTAAGCATATCTGCTCTCAGAATATTATATTAACTTAAAATATCAAATATTTCCCACTTATTTATTGCCTTCTCAATGATGAAGGGTTCACATTAGAAGAACGAATATAAATTAGATTAGAGGCGAGCGATTTTCATAGGTAGTAAGCCTTGAGAAAACTTTTCCAAATTAAATTTTATAAAAAATAAGTGAGGTGTGACAGAAAGACGAGTCGCCAAACTTTGCACGCAATGTCAAACCTTGGGTGTCTTGATGGAAAATAGAGATCATCTGTGTCGATTCCATCAAATTCCGAGAACCTTGGTCAACATCGTGTTGCAGCGCTTACTGGTATTTGCTGCCTCTTTTCGGAAGAAATAATTCCCGATGATGCCGCGTTGCCACAATCCGTACCAAGCGGTCAGTTTTCGGAGATGCAATTGCGTTCCTGAACCACATCAAGATTTTATTCACCCCAATAGCGACAATCTTTTTTATTGACGAAGCTTATTTTTCTCTTACAGTATCCACAGCAGAACATTAATTTGCGTTATAATCTTGGAATTTTTCCAAGCGTTCTACCAAAGTGAAAGGTGACATGATGAAATGACAAACCTTACTGAACACAAACAAATTAGTAAAAATTGAAAAAATTGTAGACAACTTCGTAAACAAACATATAGAAGTATTTATACATTTATACATTTGTACTTTTTCGAGTTTCTTTTTACATTTTTGATGCATTTTTGGTTGGAAGTTAACTGAGAAACTGTGAATTCTACCAGTTTTATTTAATTTTAAGACACACTTTGCTTTGTCAGAAATGCGACTCCTGTTATAATATTTTGTTTTACTAAGCATCGGTGTAAAGGGTTATAGTCATACTCCTGGAACATGAAATAGAAAAGCTTGTATATGAAAAAAGTCGTGCAAATAAATCGCTACTCTTCCGCTCAGCTTCAATTGAAATCTGCTGTACGTAAATTAAAAGAAACGTCAACGACAGTTTTTTTGCTTAATTTGAAAGTACAATGTATTGTGAAAATTGCTTTCAAATCTTAACAGGCTGTTATATACACTTATAGTTCTCGTCAGTACTAACGAAAAATTTTTTTCACTCCTAACTTTTTATTACAACCCTTTCTTTACTTACATTATATAAAAGGACTCTGTTTTTTAAAGTCCGCCATTTTGTTATTTACCCTTGAAATTTAACTTCAGTAGTTTTTTTTGAGATTCCAACTTGGAGTGATAATAATAATAGTAATAAAGTATTAAATTTTTCCAAATAATTTTTTTTTTTCAATATGTAAATTAAAACACTCCAAATATTCTAGATAATTCATTTTTATTTTCCTATAAAAACCCACCCTCCAAAGAAGAAATAGGCATAAGTTACCAAACTACTACCATAAACGCTAGGAAGAATTCAACACTAAAATGTACATACTATATATAAAGAAGCTATGTTCAAATTAAAGCAAGCGCAATTCCGTTTGGAAAGCCTAAAAGTCCATGAAGCCACCAATTGACTCCAAAATGCCTTAGACTTGGGAGAAAAGGTATTTTAACCTAATCGATCAAAGGACAACTTAAAGCTTTCCAGCTTACCCAAGCTAACGAGTCACTCGAGTCTTTTAAGACTGAAATGATTGGTATCATCAAAGAACTAATTCCAAAAAAGTCGCTGGGACATGATAATATTTCCCCAAATATGCTAATTAAGTTACCAAATATCGCTGTAGAGGTGCTCTCTTTGCTTTTCAATGTAATTCTGAGTTTCGGATACTATCTAAATTCATGGAAAAAGTCGCAGATTAACTTGATAGATGGACTTAACACAGCCGTCTTCATACAGACCAATCAGTCTTTTACTCTGTCTTTCTAAAATATTTGAAAAAGTGTTACTATCAAAGATGTCTCCTTTCCTCCAAAATAATATAATACCAACTCACAGGTTTCGTGCAAAATATGACACAACAGAGTAGTAAATAAAATTACTGCCTTTACAATTGCAGAAAACATTGGAGTCTTATTAAAATATTATAATAGACAATTTATGGTAAAAGTGGGAGACCATATCTGTTGAACGACAGATAAGGGTTGGTGTAGCACAGGGTAGTGTTTTAGGAATAACTCTATACATCGTATGTATATACAGTAGATCTTCCAACAGCTAATAATATTGACATCAACTTTCGCGGATGACACAGCTTTAAAGAGCCGTAATGCTACATAATAGCATCAATAATATTGGTCGATGAATTGATAGCCAATTGGCGCTTAAATGTGAATGAACAAAAGTGTAAGCATGTTACATTTTCGCTAAGACCAAAAATATGCTCAGCAGCAAAACATAATAACTTGATAACTTGCATGAAGATAGGAGCTCCAAATTTAAATTGGCTTTTATATAAAAACTCTATATTTAGAATAGAACCAAGTTCCTTTTACTATAATAATGCGGTCATAAAGCCGCATTCAACTATGGCAATCAACTGTGTGGTACGACTAATATTGATATAACACAAAGGTTCCAATCAAAAATGTTCAGGACAATCACGTGTTCACCATGGTACATGCGAATTAAAAATATCCATAAAGATCTTGGTATTCCTATGGTTAAGAAAGAAATATAGGACATCGGAATGAAATATATTTCTAAACTCCGAGATCATCCAAACCATTTGACATTCCTGCGAACGAACATGTCGTAAAAGAAGAGATATGCATGTCTAGTAAAGAGCAACGTATTACCAAAACAGCTCAATCACTTGCTTGAGCTTATTAAGTTTTTGAACACATATTTAAGATAACTTATTGTTAGGATATTAAAACAATAAGCAGATCAAATAAATAAAGAAATATTGCCGATGCCTAGCTGTTGATGTCCTCATACAAGTAAAGGCATCAGAGAAAAATTTTTTAACATAACGTTGATTTGCGGCCACACACCGAGGAAAGAGAAGGACGATATGAGCACGCTTATAACAACAGCCTCCTCTACGATGTAAAATTTGTGCTTGGTAATTTTAACAGCAGGGTGGGCAAAGAAAGCATCTTTGGTAAAACAGTCGGAAAACTCAGCCTCCATGGCAAAACATCTCCAAATTGGTTGAGGCTGATCGACTTCGCAGGAGCACGAAATATAGTTCTCTGTAGTACCAGATTCCAGCACAAGAAAATACATTAAGTTACTTGACTGTCTCGGAATCGAAAATTTCGAAAACAGGTGTATCCAGTGTCCATTATGTGCGTATACTTCGAGAATCTCTTGTTGTAGCGAAGATACGCGCTCGCCTCTGTACAGCAAACCACCCCAAATTGTGATCTAGTGGCTAATGTTCAGAGCATACTGATTTTATAGAGGGCATATTTCTGCAGCCTGCTTAGCGGCAGTGATAGTGTAACGATGGAATAGATGTTCCATTGCCCGACTATGATGAGGTTTGAATAGCATCTACACGTCTGAAGAAAAACAAAGCGGCAGGGCCGATGGATTACCAACCGAGCTGATGGTCGGATAAAAGATTGGAACTTAAGGGGGTTCGGCCCAATCCACAAAAAGGGGATCACAAAATCTGCGCCAATTACCGTGGGATAAGCCTCCAATATCGCATATAAATTCTTATTGATCGTAGGGTGTGAAAGACTGAATCCCTCCGTCAAACAAACTGATTGGTTTAGACCGAAAAAACCTACTATCGACCAGTTTTTCACAAAGCGCTAAATCTTGGAAAAGACCCGTGAAAGTGTGTTTTTACTTAGTATCCCTGCAAAGCTAATATAGCTTTGTAAACTGGCGTTGGTAACCCCAAAAGCTCCGCTAGTATCGGGAGGAAGCCATTCGAAAATAATACGAGGTAAAGAGCTGAAGAGAAGGTACCATCTTCAATAAGAGCGCTACAGAAGTTTTTTTTTTTAAATAAAACAAAAACGGTTTGGGATGTCAATGAAATTCTTTATTCCTGAAAAGTACATTCGATGCCATTATGTATGGAATTCGATTTCTTTTGCATGACCATCACGGGCATGCTTGCAGAAGTCCAAGCTCTGAACCCAATTTTCGACGGGTTTCAATCATAAATCGGTCGATAATGTTACAATTTCACGTTCGACATTCCTACGAAGTTCATTGGTCCTCGCTGGCTTGTTGGAATAGGCCTTAAACTTAACGCGTCCCCACAAGAAATAGCTCAACGGCGTCAAACCGCTCGACCGAGGCGGCCAATTAACTGGCTAATTTCGTATGAACCGCATCTAACAGTAATTTTTTTTGGTATACAATGGTGACTCATGGAGTACATGTGGATTTCTACCTGACCAATAAATCATATTTTGCTTATTGACGAAGCCATTCTATCAGAAATGATCCCCATCACTGAAGATGACTTTTCGATGAAAATCTGGATAATTTTCAAGTTGTTGCTCAGCCCAATTCACGAACATAGGACGATTCTGGTGGCCAAGCGCCTTCAGTTCTTGCGTCAATTTGATCTTGTAAGGATATAGGCCAGGACCTTTTCGCAAAATTCGCCACAACGACATGATAAAATGGCAAAAATTTCTGAAGAATGGAAAAAAATAGGGCGTGGTTTGGTGTCCCTATCGGGCTACTTTTGTACCCTATAGAAAAACCAATTAAGAGTGTACATCTGTTGGCGTACTGCGATGATATTGATATCATTGGCCTCAACAACCGCCGTTAGTTCTGTTTTCTTCAGACTGGATAAGGAAGCTAAAAGGAAGGGTCTGGTTCTGAACAAGGACTAGGCGAAATATCTCCTGTTATCAAACAAACAGTCATCGTATAAGCGACTTGGCCCGCACGTCACTGTTGACTGTCATAACTTTGTAGTCGTAGACAATTTCGTTAATCTTGAAACCACCATCAACACCAAACACGATATCAGTCTTGAAACCCAACGCAGATTCACTCTTGTCAACAGGCGCTACTTTGGACTGAGTAAGCAATTGAAAAGTAAAGACCTCTCTCGACCAACAAAGATCAAACTCTACATCATTCCCGTCCAGCTATAGGATGATAATTCGATCTTAGGAGTGTTTGAGAGAAATTTTTTGCGGAAGGTTTATGGTTCTTTGCGAATTTGTAGCGGCGAGTCCCGTAGTCGATGGAACGAGATATGAGTCGACATTGACATACATAGTTCAGCAAATCAGGAGACAACGGCTGCGTTGGCTAGGTCGTGTTGTCCGGATGGAAGAGAACCCTCCACAATTTAAAGGTTTTCGGTTGACTAGCAGAAGACTGAAGCAGAATCGAACCGCCAATAAAGTAGAAGAAGAGACATGTCTTCAGTCACAAAATTTGTTAAGGATTTGAATTGTTCTTATCTTTAAGTTCAAATTGACTATTTACTGAATAGTTGTCAGAAGTTTTGCAAGTGGTATCTGTTTTGATGAAATTATTGTATTTCGGCGGTTTAATACCATTATTTATGGACACAATTCGGTTGCAAGTAGTAATAGAAATAATGGAGTTTTTTAGTTCAGTGGTTTTAGATCCAATACACGGCTTTCTGTATGGCTCTTTGAAAGGTAGCATATTCTTTTTAAGTAGCCTCAATAAAGCCTAATAGTGGAGTTTATAAAAATCCGTTGACATATTCCACATATCACACTCGGCAGTAGGTGGAAGGTATACTCGTAGGTTTTAGATCGATTTTCTGCACAATTAAAAGGGGTAAAATTCCAACAAACGTTTGAATAAGAAGGATACATGATGAATATATATGGTGTCTGTTATTTTACTGTTAGTGCTTAAAATTAGGCACATGGAGAGTATCGAACAACTTATATGTATAGCATAAAACAAATTGTCAGAACTACTTAAATCGACTTACATAAGACTAAAATATATTCACCCAAACTTCACTACTAGGTTTTTGTTTTAAATTATAGCAAATTTTGTATTTCTGAAGATATTTTTGTCAAGGTCATATACATAATATCGTTACCTGAAATGCAAAATAACGTATCATCAGAAAATTTGAAATTAAGTGTCTTATTGATTACGCTTCACTACTTCAAATTACATACATAATATTACATATGTTCAACATTTTCAGGTTCTGCGCTCAGATATAAACCAGTTTTAACCCATATTACACATTTTTTTGCACTCTTGTTCCATTTTATTTCGCGTTTCATTCATGCCTCTGTAAATTTCCGAAAATTTTGTTACGTTATTTTGCATTTCAGGTGACGATATGTAGTGTATTATACTACATACAAGAAGACAGTGGCTGATGATATTTATGGTACATCCAAGTATTTATTATTCTAAGTTATATTTGCTTTTGGAGAACAAAAATAGTCTATCGGCAATCAAACGTTTAAAGTTAGCTTTTTCAAAGGTTGAAATGTTTAAAATGCATAACTTTTTATACTATTGATTTGAAATAAAAAACTAATACTAAAAACCAATATTTTGCCTCAAAGAACAAAGTACAAAAACAAAATGTTTCGCTGGAGAATAAATGTGAATGTAAATTTTGGATAGATTGACCTATAAATAACTATGCATATGTATTATTATATATATAATATTTATCAATATAAAAAGAGAAGCAATCCTGTCCCACATTCTGGCAATCTGGAAGACTACTTTTTTTTAACTTTATACTTATTAAGTATTTTAATTACTCGTTCATACTTTATGCATATAATAGGAGTTTGAAATAGTACGGTTTGTTGCTCTCCATTACTTTTGGAAAAGTTATTTATATTTACAAATATACTACCATAAGAATGCCACCAGTAATGCATTTGCAGACTTAGTAAAAGCCGACTAAATTACAATAATTGAGGCTTGTTTGATCTCACAGTCCTTCGAACACCTGCAATGATGCAAAATTTTGTATAGCTTTTTAACAATACTATAACTTTTATGTGCCACTTTTTTAAATTTATGTGGTTCATTAGAAGTAAATATATATGGATTTCGAAATCACAAAAAGTCTAAAAATTGTCTAGCAAACAAACATTGGACATACAAAGAATTGCTTCATTATTTCAGTGAGAGAGTAAAGTCATGAACAGATTGTACTTGTACTCAATGGTCAACATATGGTTCTAATGGATCGACTGCTAGATCGATTAAAATGAAAATGTTGTGTCCATTGGCAACAAAAAAGTGGGGAGCGATAAGATGCGGCGTGTAAATTAGACATAGATGGCAAATAAATATGGAATAAGAACTATTAAAACAAAAAAAAAAAAAAAGAAAACAGAACAGCATTCATGAATATATCTCCTTATTGTGACAACTGAGTAGATTAGGGGATTACAATACAAACGTATATGCTTCTCATATGTGTTTGTATGAATCTAAGTCCAGGGAGTAGTTCGTTGGCCATGGCTGCCTGAGACAATTCAATTACTCTATTATTTAGTTGCGTGGCGGTCTTCGATGACCAAGGAGCTTTGGCTTAACAAGAAGAAGCGATTTGGAAATAAGCATACTTAGAATGCAAAGGCTTTGAATAAAATAGTGTTATTATTAAATGCTGTTGTGAAAATATATCAAACGATGAAGTTATTCTATAACATAGTGGCGGTTATGCTCGTTCTTGGGCCTCTACCGAATCTTGCTGCTGTTTCAAAGCGTCAAAGTGGTGTGTATGGGTGTTGAAATAAGATTACTGTGAAAAATTGTATAAAAAAGGATATGAAAATAATATGAAATCAAATATTACAAATGTAATAAAAGACAAATCAAGTTAATATTAATAAATTAAATGCATGTAAAATTAAAAATCTCAAATTAACAAAAAACAATAAAAAATGAAATCAACAACGATTCTATGAAAAGTAGGAAAATAACTACGATATGTATTATTTAATATTATTTAACCACTAATTCCAAAGAAATATCTCGCCACCTGCATCAAGAAATATCTGTATTCCACCAAGCCACTAGCGTATGCCTAAATTATTAGTGCACGCAACTGCTGATAACCTCCGCTGTTGACACTATTTCCTCAGTCAGAGGAAGAGCGTATAGCGCGCACTTACAGTAATAATAAAATAGACAATTATTAGATGCTAGTACTCACTATAAAAAAACGCTTGAATTGGGACTCTTTGTTGTAAAAGAAATTGAATGTTGTAGGGCAGATTTAAATTAAATTTGTTCGGTATCCATGGATTAATAACTTGTAAAATTCAAACCGAAGTTTGGTAAATTAGTGACAATAGTAAATAAGTTGAATTAGTATATTTTAGTGTGTAAAACTTTCCAGAAAAAAAAATCAAATAAGGAAGGGCTAAGTTCGGGTGCAACCGAACATTTTATACTCTTGAAACTTATAAGAATCAAAGCCAGTAAATTACTTTATGGTGTAGAACGTCAACTTGACGATCGAAATTATATATTATATATACATATACTTTGCATACGAGCTTATATCCACTTGTAAGTTCAAAGTTTTTGTTAATTTTCTTTGGAGAGGTTTTTTATTGAATATATACATAAAATACATGAACAATTAGCGAAATTAACGTATTCTAAGAATTCATATTTTATTAAAAAAAAAAATATTGGGTTCCGTCGTTCGTGGAAGAAGGTCTCCTGAAAGTCCTCCACAAAAAGGTGTTTGGCGGTGAGGAAGATATCTCTGATCCAAATTATCTGAAATAAAAACTCCAAAAGCATTACTTTTAGGATAGATAAATACAGGTAATCAATCAAAGAAGACAAAATGGGGGCTTTCCAACAAAAAATTCTTGTTTTGCACGAAAATTTACAATTTAAAGTGACTTAAAAAATCGGAATTTTTATTAGAAACTTTATTCCTTCGATAAATATCTGAAAAAAATATCTCAGAAGATCCTGTGAAAATTTGAAGTCAATTGGTCGAGCCGTTTCGGAGAAATTTTACTCACCGACTTAGAATACATGGCTTCGAGAAAAACGCATTTAAAGTTCCACCTACTTTCAAACGGTTGGAGGCGCCTCTACAAATGCGCTTACTACGAAACTTTTTACCAGATTACTTTAAAATTTACAGACAATATTCTCGAATATATGTATATACATTCAAAATATGCCAAAATTTTTTTTCAAAATTACAAGTGGATATAAGCCCATAACTGCTATACCGACAGACACAGAAGGTTCGGTACAAAAACGAAAGCGATTATACGTAGAATATGGAGTTGGAGTAGTATCGATCAGATTTGATTTACTTTTCCCAATACTACATACTATCAACATGTCACTTACTAAAAAACTAATCATATAGAGTAAAGTCAGCCGGCTGTCGAAAGTCCTGACAAGTTATATGGGGATATGTCAAGTTTTCGATCAAATTAATCTATTTTAGGCACGAAGCCACACTGTTATAAGTAACACATGCTGTCTCATTTTCAATGAAATAACTCACATATTGGCCGATATATTCGGTTTAAAGTCACCCGATTTTCCTTATATTAGCTATACTCTGATCAAATTGAAAGGTGAATTTTTATTTTTACATCCCGTGTTTCTTTGAATCGCTGTTAGTTCTGTTAGTGACATCTGTGCTAAATTTCAAAATATTCATTATTGTATTTGAGAGGCTATAGATGTGAATTCTTCAATTTTTACTATGCCTGAATTTATTGAACAAAGAAGTGCGTCAATGCACCAGCTCATACTGCATTGGTTATTCGTGATCATTTCGTCACATTTTCAACTAATACCATTCCGCAACCACCGCATTCGCCTGATTTACTTTCGTGTAACTTCTGGCTATTTAGCAAATTGATGCGACCACTCTGAGGACACCATTTTGACTCAATTGAAGGCCATGGCCATCACGACGCAGGATTTTTCCAAGTGCTATTATGACTGGAAAATTCTTTGTCATAAGTGTATAGCATCGGAATGGGATTTCTTTGAAGGAAATGAAATGGACAAAATTCACCTTTCAATTTGATCACAGGTATGAGGGTTAATAGAAATATTAGTCCGATTCAAAGCATTTTGGACATATAGACATACCACTGGGAGAAAAATACTATCTCTGAATTTCAATTATAAATCTCACATTCACCAATATTTTCGAAAGTCAACTGGGGTCCAAATATTTGGTACCTAGGGGCTTGAACAGTTTTTATTCAATTTGAACAATTTTTGGTCATAAGGTGGCATACACTAAAGACATTATTAGTTCAAAGTTTTATGTCGTTATATTTTTCTTGATTTGCGTACTGGAAACTGAACGAATCTAGTGCAATTTAAATTGTTGAAAAAGGGAAATAGGTGGGGTTGTTGTCCGATTTCTTCCATTTTTACAATATGACATAAGAATGTAATAAGAATGTCACCAACTAAATTGTGTCGAAATCGTTTGGTTGGGTCCCGAAATATAAGATTCCACCAAAACGTGGGCGGTGCCACACCCATCCCCCCATTTCTACACCAGCTCTTATAAAGGTCTCTTATACCAACTCGGTGGTAAAATTAAATATATCTGGCGTATTTAGTTATTATTATTTATTTATAGAAGTTGTTATAAGATTTGTACTCAGAAAATTTGGTTGTTATACCTGAAGTATTTTAGGCGATATTTATGTACACTAAGCTTAGGGCAGGGCCTCGGCTACTTTTTTGAAAAAGTTTACTCACGGGTGCCCCTTGTTACTACGATCCTTTGTACCAAATTACAGCTTTATTAACTTAGTGCTTAGTTATGACACTTTATATGGTTTTGGTTAATGACGATATGTGTTTTTTGTAACCTCCATCTCAATCTCAATTTTTACTCAAGTTACAGCTTGCACGGACGGATGGGCGGACGTACGGACAGTCAACCGGGTTTCAACTTTTTTCGTCATCCTGATCATTTATATATATATGTATGTACATATATAACCCTATATCTATCTTGAGTAGTTTTAGGTGATACGTATGTATCAGAGACGTGGAGGTGTACATCTATTTGACCTAAACCGGATCATTCTAACTATGCTAAATAAAATTTGCGATTTAAGGCAAAAATATTGGATTTATATTTACCAGATTTTATATAGCAAATACATACTTACGATTTGTTTTGGCCTTAACTTATAAGATATCATATATATATTTTATCTCTGTTCTTTATATCATAGGCAACATCGACTTGGACATTTATGATCAGGTTGATGATGCCGACTTTGTGCCGGTAAGCCCTTGTAGCATACAAAGAGCTGGTGATCCGGATCTCACCAATTATGATATCATATCTTCGTATCGCTTCGACGAAGCATATCATCAATACCAGGGAGTTCAACAAATAGTCGGTTCAACTGGTTATCAGACAGCTTATCACTTCGAAGAGTACTCCAACATGACAATCGAATCATCGCAGGCATTTCCGAAGGGTGTACCCGAGGCCTTTTCATTTGAATGCACGTTTCGTGTACCTGAATTTGATCCACCAAATGAGTGGTACCTCTTCGAAATCTCAAATTATAGATATGAATCACAGATGAGCATCATTATGAATCCGCTTTATAATGCGCTCGAATTCTCATTACCCAAATATGATGGTTCTTTGCAGACGGTCACGTTTGAGGAGTTGGAAGTAAATAGTTACAAGAAACTTCTGATAATTGTTATTTGCTAATTATATGCACATACTTAATACAGATATTTGATCATTCATGGCATAAAGTTATGCTTGGAGTTACACAGGATGCTGTGCGCCTTTGGGTTGATTGCAAGCCCGTACCGGACCGCAGTGGCAATTTGAATACTCCACTTGATGTACGAAGTCCAATTGATTCGACCGAGGGTGCTTTTACTGTGGCACGTGACTGCAAAACGAAAAGCACAGTACCAGTAAGTAAACTCACAGCGATAATGTCAAGGTGACTTGTAAAACATTTTAATTTACAGATTGACTTGCAATGGATGATCTTTAGTTGTGATGTTGATAAACCTCATCGCGCCACATGTGAAGACCTACCACAATACGCAAAGGCACCTAAGGGAGTTTCGGCAAAGGAGTCATTTACCACACCCCGTGCAACTGTGGTGCCGTCGCCACAGCGCCCAGATTTAACTTTTTTAACTACTAGCACTTACCGCCCGACATTTTTGTCTTCCACTCCAGTTGCATTGCAAGGACAGGAGTTGCATGCATGCCCTGAAGTGTGTCCGAGAGGGCCACCGGGACCGCCAGGACCACAAGGACCGCCGGTGAGCTAATAATATTCCATTGCATGCAATCGCCCATTATTTATTTGTTAAAGGGACGAGCGGGTTTACCAGACCAGTCATATCCGTACGCCAATCAGCTAAATGGTCGCCTAAGTAAAGGTGAAAAAGGTGAACCGGGTGATATTGGTTTGCCTGGTTTACCCGGAGGAGACGGAGTACGTGGTTGGGATGGTTTACCAGGTGCGAAGGGCGAACCCGGCTTAATTGGACCACCAGGACCACCAGGTCTTCCTGGAATTGTTACAGCGGATATACTTAATACAGAAGATATACGTAATGTGACTGTGGGTTTGCTCGGACCGAAAGGTGATATCGGATTACCGGGTTTAAATGGCCAAAAGGGAGAACGTGGTTTGCCTGGATTAGATGGTGGTATGGGGGAACGTGGGGAGCCAGGACTACCGGGTACAAAAGGAGAACCAGGTTTACCAGGTTTACCGGGTATTGCAGGACCACAAGGACCGCCTGGACCTCCTAGTGAGTCTGGTATAATAAATAATGAAGCCCGGAATATAGAAGAACGCGAAATACGTGAGATATGCTTGGCTGTTGTAAGAGGTAACGAAAAAATATACGTATGTTTATTAATAATATATAAATTTTAATCAATTTGCGATTAGACTACATAAGTGAAATTTCTCAAACATTAACTGGCCCACCTGGTCCACCTGGTCCACGTGGCTATGGTCGCCCTGGACCACCAGGACATCCAGGCGCACAAGGTATGCTACACTTCACCCATTAACAAAACTAATTGCTACATTCGATTTTTATCTAGGTGAGCCTGGTGCACAAGGATCATCCGGTGAGCGTGGCTATCCTGGCCTACCAGGTTTGCAGGGACCACAAGGTGAGACTGGTCCCCGTGGTCCGGAGGGACAAAAAGGTGATCGCGGTGAAGATGGGGTTGGTCATCCCGGACCAATGGGGTTACCTGGTCCACAAGGGCCTGAAGGTCGTTGTGTGGATGGTCTACCCGGTAGACCTGGTGAACCTGGTGTCGTTGGTGCACCCGGCGAACCTGGAGCACATGGTTCTCCTGGCCAGCCTGGAGTTTGTCCCGATTGTAATGCCTATCAAGCAGCTTATGCATATCCTCTACTACTGGCACAGCAACAACAAAATAATAAAGGTCCTCCGAATTACTACAATAAGGGGCCATCCAATTACTACAATAAAGGTTAAAATTAATAGTTGTTCATTGAATGTTTAATATGTTTCTTATAAATAAAAAATGTAAGAAAATTAAATTAAAAAGTCTTTTACCTACTAGTATTTGTGAAATTAGAGCTTTTAAAAACAACTTTTTTGCATTGATATGTGTTCAGCGCAAACAGAATATTTGTAAGAAACCAGTTTCTTTGTATTTTATACAATACCATATCTCCTTTTTCTGATAGGATTTCGAGTTTTGTGTAATTAATCCTTTGTAGATTATGCGGTATGATGAGTTTCGGTTTGTGGTAATCTCTTATAGCTCAAACCTGAACAGTGAGGCTGGAGCTCTTGTATGCAATATTTAGTTTTCAAGCGTCGCCAATGGAAAAAATAACTGACAACACTTATAAAGTATTCGAACGATGGAAGGATATCATTATTTTCCCGATCTTATCGATGTTTTGCCAAGAGAAGGGAACTATCGCATATTAAAAGAAACAGTAAGTTTTCCGAGTTATCAGACCCTTCTTCTTCTTGATTGGCGTAGTCACCGCTTACGCGATTATAGCCGAGTTAACAACCGCGCGTCAGTCGTTTCTTCTTTTCGCTCCGTGGCGTCAATTTCAGTGCTGGAGTGTTTTCGTCCATTCGGACAAAATGTCCGCCGCTGTCTCTTAATTCGCTGAACTATGTCAATGTCGTCGTATATCTCGTAGAGTTTATCGTTCCATCGAATGCGATATTCGCCGTGGCCAATGCGCAAAGGACCATAAATCTTTCGCAGAACTTTTCTCTCGAAAACTCGCAACGTTGACTCATCCGTTGTTGACATCGTCCAAGCCTCTGCACCATATAGCAGGACGGGAATTATGAGTGACTTATAGAGTTTGGTTTTTGTTTGTCGAGAGAGGACTTTGCTTCTCAATTGCCTACTCAGTCCGAAGTAGCACCTGTTGGCAAGAGTTATCCTGCGTTGGATTTCTAGGCTGACGTTGTTGGTGGTGTTTACGCTGGTTCCAAGATAGACGAAATTATCTACAAATTCAAAGCTATGACTGTCAACAGTGACGTGAGTGCCAAGTCGCGAGTACGACGACTGTTTGTTTGATGACAGGAGATATTTCGTCTTGCCCTCGTTCACTGCCAAACCCAYTTGTGCTGCTTCCTTGTCCGGTCTGGAGAAAGCAGAACTAACGGCGCGGGTGTTGAGGCCGATGATATCAATATCATGCAGGAGTGCAAGCCTTTTCGTGCTGTCGAAAGCAGCTTTGAAATCGACGAAGTGATGGTGAGTGTCGATTCTTCTTTGTCGACCCCTTTCACGGGTCTTTTCCAAGATTTGGCGCATGGTGAATATCTGGTCGGTTGTTGATTTTTCAGGTCTGAAGCCACACGGATAAGGTCCAATCAGTTTGTTGACGGTGGGCTTTAATCTTTCACACAATACGTTCGATAGAACCTTATAGATTGTGGGGTCTCCTTTTTTGAGGATTGGGCATAGTGTGCTAAATTCCAATCGTTGGGCATGCTTTCGTCCGACCATATTTTACAAAGAAGCTGATGCAGCTCCTTATCAGTTCTTCGCCGCCGTGTTTGAATAGCTCGGCCGTCAATCCATCGGCCCCCTCCGCTTTGTTGTTCTTCAGGCGGGTAATTGCTATTCGAACTTCTTCCTGGTCGGGATATTTAACGTCTGCTCCATCGTCATCGATTGGGGAATCGGGTTCGCCTTCTCCTGGTGATGTGCATTCGCTGCCATTCAGCAGGCTATAGAAGTGCTCCCTCCATAATTTAAGTACGCTCTGGGCATCGGTGACTAGATCATATTTGGGGGTTCTACAAGAGTAGGCTCCGGTCTTGAAATCTTCTGTCAGTCGATGTTAGGACCTCGGAGCGCATGCACATCTAAAACACTGGCGACGTGTCTTCCGTCTATCACAACATGATCGATCTGGTTGGTGGTTTTCGATCTGAAGACAGCCTGATGTATCTTCTTATGCTGGAATAACCATATTTCGGGAACCGGTGAAGTCGATCAGCTTTAACCCATTTGGGGATGTTTCCTCGTGGAGGCTGAATTTACCGACCGTAGTGCCAAAGATACCTTCTTTGCCCACCCTGGCGTTAAAGTCGCCAAGCACGATTTTGACATCGTGGCGGGGGCAGTTCTCATAAGTGCTTTCCAAGCACTCATAAAAGGCATCTTTGGTCACATCTTTCTTCACTTGCGTGAACTTCTACACATGACTCCATCCTCCATCAGACCTTTTAGGGAAAGAATATCATAGCCGAAGACAATCAGATTTTATTCTGATAACATATAATATCCTTAAAAAAATTTAGTTCGTACAAACTCAAGTCAGTCCTTTATTAGTTTTCCCAAGCGACTCCATAAATACGTACATATACATCGTACCGTTTGCTTTACGAAGGTCGAAGAAAGCTATTCGAATAAACTGCTTTATTTTATTATATTAAAATTTCTTTATACATCTTAAAGACTCGATTGGGATAATGTAAGGGTAATGTAATGATGGCGACGTTTCTTTATTAGTCATAAATTCGGGTTACAATATTGTCGACTGTCGTAGTTCGTGATTTGTCTTCAGTAGAATATATAAAGGCTTTAATGAAGTGGATAAGCGTTCCTCTTGTGAAACAAGATATGCTGTGGCAATATACAAATATATTATCGTACTTTAAAATAATCGTTAATCATGTCGACTCTTTGTTTTATAGAAAGTTTGCCACATACAATTAATAGATTCTATCGGCTTTATGCGTTTTTATAATTCTTTTTGTTGTTTTGTTCTCAACGCAACATAGGTTGTTGTTGTTCACTACTATTTTTTCATTTCTTTTTTTTTATAATTTTACCACACTTAATGTGAAACTTAATTGTGAGAGTTGGCACATTTACAGATTTGCGCTATTTCTATAAAAAGGCGAAAACATTCGAGGAGAAATTTAGTTTTATCTACAAAGCGTAAAGATGAAGCAGTCCAGCACCAAACTGTTTGGTAGGATTTCAAAAAAACAAAAAATGGATTTTGAGTTCTTGATTAATTTAGAGTCTTTGGAAAATATTTCTGGTCACATTCTAATGAAAAGTGCAAACTCTTGCAGCGTTTTTTCTTCTCAGTGCTTTTGTTGCACTTGTGAGCGCACTGCCTTATCGACACTTGATTACATATGATCCCGCTGACCTGGCGCTAGTGCCAAAAGAAACTGTTGTTGCAACCCAATTACATGTGGCACCCAATGCTGATCGAATTGGGGCTTATGAGTATAAGGAAGTACCGTTAATATCGCGTAAACATGCTAAAGAAATTGCATCGGCTGAGGAGGAGAAATTGGATGGCGAAAAAGTCAAAGGAAACATACAAGAAGTGGCGGTGTCGAATGAGAAGGCAGTAGTAGAGTATGCTAATAACCGCGAATTAATTAATAACATTGAAGATATCGAGGAGAATAAACAAAGTGTTACTGATAGTGCTGTGGTGAGTGCGATAGCAACATAATTTAAGTCATATCAGTAACGTTAATTATTCTTTACACCGACCTAATTTATTTACTTTTGTAATATATTTTTCATATAAGTATAATGTTATATAACCAGGACTTATTTAACTTTATAGCTCAAGCCTCTCGCTGTAGATAGCGGAAATCCTATTTACATAACCATACCGATATATGTGAATTCATCGCCTGGTCTGCCAGTGACGCTATCGATTGGTGGTCAGCAGCTCCCGTATAAAGCGAATAGTATCGGTTTAAAGGGCGCTTTGAAGAGAGAACTTTCTCCAACATCGCTATACAATAAGTTACCATAGCGAAGAAATAAAATGATTTTATATAATTAAATAATTTGTTGAAACTAATTTTATTTCTACCTCATGGTTCTTAAATTAAGTTTAAACGCCGTTAGTCACAAACTCTCCGAGTTTCATTGGTAATTCTTTATTGTGCTGAATGGGAAGGACGGCATCTATAGCGCTGTTAAATCTTATATACTGCCGCGAGAAAAATAATTCTTTCAATAAGAGTTTTCAAGTTGAAGAAGACATGAAAGGAAGATAGAAGATTTACTAGAAACCGCGACCAAACTAGAAGTCGCTTCGATGATAATTCTATTCTTTAACATTTCCAACAATTTTTCCCAGGATAACCGGTCTTAATTCGAGAGAATTGTCTATAAAAGTCAAGCCCAAAATGATTAAATGGCAGCACAATTTATTGATATGTTTTGTCCAGCGAAAGTTCAGTCCCACTTGATGTTCTGCTTTTGCGTACTGTATGGCTGGAGCCATTTGGCGTTAAAAAGATGGAACAACGAGACTATAAAAAAGAAAAATTTTAATATAGCCTTCACTATTGACGGTAACGTTTGCTTCAATTTTAGTTTCCCTTAGAATGATTTTGATCGGTGAGTTGGTATGGCAGTTTTAAATTACAGTGGTTTAATATCGACGGTTCCTAAAAATGATCAGCTTATTCAGGAGAAAAGAAGGTGTGTGCAGATCGACATCTCAAAATGCCAAGTGGGCTTGATGAAATCCTACACCGAGTACCAACCACATATTTTTTACCATAAAACCTGCAAAAATTGACATTGTGCCTTGAAAATCAAATATAATTTTTTCTTCCAAAATTGTGATTAAAGTAAAGAACCGCAGCAAAAATATACATATTTATTCGAGTTCAAATAAAATCATCTGTGAAAGAAAATCAGGTTAAAGCAAACTTATTGTTTCTTGTAGCGCCTGATTATGGTCTCAAATTTAAAGCTAAAGCTAAAAAATTGGATTATAAATACATTCTTTGAAGCCAGATGGATGGATGAAATGTATCGACAACAAAAGTCAGTGTTTAGGTAATGTTTCCTTGTCTCATCGTACAACTAGGAAAGGGTAACGCAGTTGAAGGTTAGGAATGACAGTGCTCTGAAGTGAATTCATTAGAGTAGGTAACTAAACTGAAAAGACCAATAAAACAAGGTTTGGAACTGAGATTAAAAGCAAAAATTAACAATACACTATCCGTTTACCGAATACTTTTCTAATACGTGCAATGACGTTAGTTCCAGGTTTTTTAAGGTTTTTCAAGGACATTATTTCTATGAAATGAGGAGTATTTCTAACTAAAGTTTTTTACTGCATTTTTATTCCCATAAACTTCTCTATTAAAAACTTTCTTTTCACTGCGCGTCCCTCCTCACCCCCATTATCTTCATCATCTTCTTCATAATCCTCTTCTTCTTCCTCGTCATTCTCGTCGCCATTATTTCCTTCCTCCGCATCCACATTTACTCCACCGATTTTTGTGGCGCCACTTAAAACTACTTCCAGTTCCTCCTCAACTTCTTCATCCTCATTTTCCTCGTCGTCATAATCATAATCAGCTTGAGTATAGCTTGCTGCACTCCGCACTTCATCAACACGTGTGTTCAGATGCCTTTGTGGCGCGTAGGCATTTGGGACTGGGCGTCCAACACTGGCGGCTTTTACGCTTTGCGTGAGCCAGGTGCACCAGATCAACACTATAATTTGAAATAAAAATATGAAAAGTGTGAAGAGGGTTATATATAAGTATGTGTACTCTATTTTTTTCAAACTTCCAACCTAAACAAAAGCAGCCAGCCGTTGTTGCTTCCCTCAATTGCATTTCCTCGGTTTGTCTTCCACTTGACGTTTGCCACCACTTAAGTGTCATCATTGTCTTTTTATACACCCATCGAAGAATGATGTAATTATAGTTTTGAATGCAATCAAATTTACATTTTACTAGCTGCATAGAATTTGTTTTCGACTGCCTGGTCGATAAGATTTCTTTCTCGGTTTTTTGTTTGGGAAAGTGAAAGTGCGTAGCGGTTGCATTGTCTCGACTTGACATCGGAAAACTTTTGGTTTCAAGTAGCTAGAGAAATTAAGCATATTTTATTATTAAAATTTTTATGTATATATATATATCTGTGTTCTGTTCTTAGTAAAGAATATTTGTATAATACATAAAGCTTTTACCACAGAGTTTTCTTTACGATTTCGATTTTAAGCTTACATGGTTATCACGATTTCCACTTAAGCTGCAGTAGCACACCACACTTCTTTTGTGTTGTGTTTCAACAATTGATCGAAATGATCTCCATTGGGTTCAGCGTATATGTATGTTCTAATAAAAGGTTATAAAATAATTTAAAATGCAGTGCTGAGTCAAGCCTAAAGTCACAAAATGCACGATCTAGTATTTCTTCTCGGATATGTCTTGACATCTTCAGACATTTTATACGATTAGGCTTTATAATTTATCAATTGAAGCTTTTCTGTAAAAGTTTTACTATTTTTTAAACGTTCTTTTAAAAGCTACGGAGGGTTCTTTTCTGTTTTCAAACTTTTTGTGAAAATCGAAATCAGTAGATGGCTCCACAGATAAGACATTTTTATTCATATTCAAAGTAAATCGGTATGCATTTAAAAATAGTAATGATGCTCCATCCAAAAGCTGTCCACACACTTGTAAGCCAGGAGGTCTTTTAAGATTTATTTTATGCTAATTAGTTCTTCATTGTGGCGAGTTCGTTTCCGAAAGGGCTTAGCCTCCTTAAGTATTTGCTTTACATCAGCGATATATTTTTATACTCTCGCAACAAAGGTGCTAAAGACAATATTATAGTTTTGTTTACATAACGGTTGCTCGTAAGTCCTAAAACTAAAAGAGTCAGATATAGGGTTATATATGTATACCAAAGTGATCGGGGTGACGAGTAGAGTTGAAATCCGGATGTCTGTCTGTCCGTCCGTCCGTGCAAGCTGTAACTTGAGTAAAAATTGAGATATCATGATGAAACTTGGACACGTATTTCTTGGCTCCATAAAAAGGTTAAGTTCGAAGATGGGCAAAATCGGCAAACTGCCACGCCCATAAAATGGCGGAAACCGAAAACTTATAAAATGTCATAACTAAGCCGTAAATAAATATATTAAAATGAAATTTGGTACAAAGGATCGCAATAGGGAGGGGCATATTTGGACGTAATTTTTTGGAAAAGTGGGCGTGGCCCCGCCCCATACTAACTTTTTTGTACATATCTCGAAAACTACTACAGCTATGTCAACCAAGCTGTATAGAGTCGTTTCTTTTAGGCATTTCCATATACAGTTCAAAAATGGAAGATGTTGGACAATAACCACGCCCACCTCCCATACAAAGGTTATGTTGAAAGTCACTAAAAGTGCGTTAACACACTAACAAAAAAGTGAGAAACACTAAATTTTACGGAAGAAATGTCAGAAGGAAGCTGCATCCAGACTTTTTTTAAATTGAAAATGGGCGTGGCGTCCCCCACTTATGGACCAAAAACCATATCTCAGGAAGTACTCGAACCCAAATATGGGTGAAATCGGTTCACAACCACGCCTGAAATCTCGATTATCACTTTATCATGCGAGAGTATAAAATGTTCGGTGACACCCGAACTTAGTCCTTCCTTACTTGTTTCATATTAATTTAAAGCTTTTCAAGAACCTTCTTCAAGTTCAAAAGATTGACTACGCCAAACTTTCTTCTTTGCCACTTAGAAGCAACGTCATTGCTTATTGGTTTTATGGATCGATTTGAATATTCATTTCAAATCATTTTTCTTTAAAAGCTACGGAGGGTTCTTTTCTGTTTTCAAACTTTTTGTGAAAATCGAAATCGGTAGATGGCTCCATATATAAGACATTTTTATTAATTTTCGAAGTAAATCGTTTATCAATTGTAGAATTAACACACTCTGACAATTTTGAAATTAAATAAAGTGAAATTTCTTATCTGTGGTTAATAACTTTTCTGGAGGAATCAATTTCGAAATTCTTTCGAGTTGAAATTTATATACTATAAATGTTCTTACAGTCGGTCTGAATAAAAATATAACGTCGGATACATTCGTTGTTGTTGTTGTAACGATGATTACGTGCGTGAAAGAAAAGAGTTGGGTCGAGGTCTATTCTTAAATCTTCTTGTCTATTTTTTTTTTAAATGTATTTCAATGGAACAACAAACGATGAGAATTGGAATAAAGGTATCGGAAGACTCCTCATTGTCTCTAAATAAAACATCGAACTTATGAACAACTTTTTTTTATTAATTTCCTAAAGAGCTATGCAATAAATAAATAAATACAACTACATGTCTAACGAAACCCATTCAAACTGCGTCAATTAAGCCGCGCTTGCAGCTGTTACCGCAGCCGTTGCTGGTTTTTCTTCTGTAACCATGTCCGGAAGAGGAGCTGGTTTCGTTTCACCCACTAAATTTTCTACTTCCGCTGGTGTCTCAGCTGGTTTTGGTTCTGGAGTTGGTTGCTTACTGACCAATACGGGTTCCTTCAGAATCTCTTCAACACCAGCAATAATCTCTTCTTCCTCGGGCGTAAAAATACCATCCGGCTTGATAGTGGTTGCCGCAACACCAGCTGCCTCATCCTCATCATCATCATCATCGCCAATCACATTTTCTATGGCCTGCTGTATGAAATGTTCGAAGAGCTGGAAGTACTGTAGCGCATTGGTGGCCACTTGCTCGGTGGGTAGTGTGGTCACTTTCTTCAATGCATCGCGTATGAGTATCAGTACAGAAGTGTTGCGTGAGGGTGCGTTAGGCGCAGCAGCCACGGTAGGTGCGTTAGCCTCAGCGCTGTGTTCGGGTTCCTTCTCGATTGCATCGGTCCCGCCGTTTGTGGCCGGCGCTGGTAAAGGTTCTGGTACTGCGGCGCTTTCCCCATGCATTGGTGACTCAGATTGCTCACCTTCTGCGGCCTGTGTATCGCGACGACGCCGGCGCGTGCCATCATCATTACCATCATCATCGGCATCATCCTCATCGCTGTCTTCTTGTGAATCGTCGGGGATTTGTTGTTGCTGCTGTTGTGCGAAATTTTGCGCTTGTATATCATCTTCTTCCTCAGATCCGTCTTCATCAGAGTATGCTTGACGGGCGACGCGTAGCGCGTGCATGTTTTCGCTGGCTGGTGTCAAGGCGCGTGCGCTGCGAGGACCACCATTTATGGCGGCGGCGTCAGTGGCACCGAAGCACACGTAAAATACCGCTAGTAAAACTGAAAGGGACAAAATTGTTGAAAAATACAAAATTTTAATTGAAACACTAAAAATGTGAGTCTTCTATAATATATCATATGGTTTTTTTTTATTTTTATTATGTGCTATTAATTTGGTGAAACCCACCGGCACAGCAGTTAAAGACACGGACACCCATTTCGTATTTTACTTTCTCAGTCTGCAGTTTGCGCGATCTTTATGAGCGAATTCAGCGCAACGCCGCCGTCTTTTATATACCCAGCTATGTTTGGATATTTAGCGTATATGTATACATATAACCCCATGCATATTTATATATATACATACATACACCAGATTGTATATACGTATACGAAAAATAGTACTAGCGGTTGTTGGCATATGTAAAAATGAAAGTAAAAACCAAAATCAATTTCGCCGCTCAACAATGACAACAATGGTCATCGCGTTTGCCACAGGAAAAATGCTGCTCGCAATGCTCTCGATCAGCATCTTTCAAATTGCTGAATGTGTTTTATACTCGAGTTGTTTGGCTCAGAGCGCCGCAGCTCATATTGAAATTTCGGACCTACATTTTAAGGTTTTGGTTTTGTATTTCTTGTGTTAATCTGTTTTCAAAAGAAAGCGAAATTATTTGCACTTCTGATTTTCGTTTTTTTCTTTATTTAAATGTGCGTTTAGTATTTCGTTTTAAATAGCCGACTTAAAATTGGCATATTGATTTTTGGTATTGACACCTTAGTCGTTGACTCAGTGTTGTTGTATTTAAGTCAGTACTTTTTGTTTCGTATTAGTTTGCACTACGAAAGAA
Source organism: Bactrocera latifrons (assembly GCF_001853355.1). NCBI lineage: Eukaryota > Metazoa > Arthropoda > Insecta > Diptera > Tephritidae > Bactrocera > Bactrocera latifrons. The sequence goes on along the minus strand of NW_017536441.1, from coordinate 159,430 downwards.
ATATTAAATTTTACTATTGGCGTAAAATGCCTGTATATATTATACTCATATGTATATATGTATAGTCACATGGAAGTTGTCCAACGGTTGTAAATATATTACAATACCTCCTCTTACATAATGCATAAAGTCTAAATGATGCCAACCTTTATCTTTTAAAAAATCATCAAGTGACCTTAGCTGAACAAAAAGTTATATGATATCATTCTGGGGAGCGGCTGGGCAATGGGTTTATGAGTGATTACAAATAGCATTAAAAAAATAAAAATTAGTCTAGGTATCATCGCTGAATCTTTATTTTTATCATTTAACTACATACGTCTTGAAAATTTCGTTTGAAATAAAGTGAAAGACATATGGAGACCTCAAACAAGTCAAAACTTGCTTTAGTTCAGAACATTCTCAAAAGTATTTGATTTTATCGGTCAGTTTGTAGGGCCGCTATATGCGTAATAGCGGCTGCTTGAACAATAATTCATGCCAAGTATTCAGAAGATATCTCTTAAAATGAGAGTCGTTCAATTTGCAACGCAGACATATAGAATAGTAGTCCATTATCGGTAGCGGTTCCAATAAATGGGCAACTTTTTGGGAAGAAAAGTTAAAAGGCGAAATTTTAGCTCATTATCTGAAAATCTAAGGTCGTTCTCGCGTATGCGCTGATATTCGGAACAGGCTATATAAATTCAGAAAGTAATGCTGATAATTTATATGTATGTATAGATACATTTTATAGGGGGCCTCCGACGTTTCCTTCTAAAAGTTACAAGCTTCGTGGCAAATAACATATCGTACATATAAAATTAATACTAAACAACTGTAATATTGACATTTAGACAGTTTTTATAAAAGTTTTTTAAACAAATAGAAGAAAACGGATTACTTTTAAGTTTTCTTTCGAAAGAGTTCCCTACTAAAAGTGACTAAAGAAGACCATAACTCTATTGTTTGAGTCAACATCTTCGTATTTGAAATTAAAAATGCCGAGGATGAGCGTTTTATTTCTGCACAATTGTCTTATCCTTCTCTATGTGACCTTTCTCTCTCTCTCTTAATATCTCTTCGAATCCTTTATCAGTGCTAAGAAATCTTGCAGATACCAAAGTCACTAAGTATTAAGTATTTCCAAATCAATCGGATATAATAAGTTTAATAATCGAACCAACTGACTTACTCTATGGGGATACAGACGGAAATAATGAAGCTGAATAGCTTGACAACAAGTGAAGTCACACTAAGTTAATCCAAGGTAATACACAGAACAATCTCAGATCAGATCACAATTTCTCAAAAACTATATTAATTTTACCGTTCAAAACATAGGAACATAGGGAATAGGAGCAACTAATGATGAATGTTGCGGGAAATATGACTTCTACCATATTTATATGAATACTTTAACCTAAATTCATTTGACTTGGATCTTAAGACACTTTTAGTAGCTGGTATGCATTTAAAAATAGTAATGATATTCCATCCAAAACCTGTCCACACACTTTAAGCCAGAAGGTCTTTAAAGAATTATTTTATGCCAATTAGTTCTTCATTGTGGCGAGTTCGTTTCTGCCAGGGCTTAGCGCCCCTTAAGTACTTGCTTTATATCAACGTTATAGTTCTTCATTTTAATTTAAAGCTTTTCAACAACTTTCTTCAAGTTCAAAAGATTGACTACGCCAAACTTTCTTCTTTGCCACTTAAAAGCAACGTCATTGCTTATTGATTTTATGGACCGATTTGAATATTCATTTCATTTCATTTTTCTTACTATCGTCTTCTATGTGCATTCGCTGCTTTTCAACGAATCAAGAGACACCATAACACACATTGATTGGGTGCTTAGTGACAGAAGGTGCATTAACCTTCCACAAAAATAATTAAAATAAAAGAAAACACAAAAAGGCAGATAATAATAATAAAATTAGACCAAAACAAAACATAAAATATAGCTAAAACAGAGGCGCGAGCATCACAACAGTAGTTGCCATTCGACAAGATCGAAAAGATCGTTTTGGCTTATGCATAATTAATGATCATGATCGGCGTCAAGGTAATGCTGGAATTGCAATATTTCATTGTAGGTAAAGTTCAATAGGAATATAAAAACAAAAATAAATAACTTGTTGAAAGTTGTAGAGAAGAGTATTATGAGCCTTTGGGGAGAGCGGGTTTAATTGTGCAGAGGAAAGTTTGGGTGATCTACAAAAAGAAAACTGCTCTCGTGTGTGTGCATGTTTATGTGTTTCTATGCCGGCTCATTAAAGTTATATTGTTGCAATGAAGAAGTTGACAGACAATTCTTAGGGGCATACGACGTTCGTTTGCTTTTGGCAAAAATGGGTTATCTGATCGACATTACATATACATCTACAAAAAAGTACCCGGAAATTGTAAATAAAGCGATTTAAAATTTAATCATTTATCAACATTTATTTTGTACCCTTCAAAGTAATCCCCACAAGATGTAATGCACTTATGCCAACGAATTTTCCAGTCCCCGAAATAATTTTCATAAGCACTTTCTACACTTTACATTCAGCTCCTTCAGCGAATATCTTTTTATCTCTTATATCCACTGAAAATGGGTTTCACGGAGCGGCAATTTCAGTTTCGTGAATATGGTAGTTGAACGATAGCACCCATTGCATTTTTGTATTTTAATTAATTTGAAATCGTGCGATTTTTATACCCAAGATATCCACCAAAATTATTTAAACGGATGTCGAGCTCTCTTTCCATCTCTCTAACCCTCACCTGACGATTTTCTTAATATTTTCTCAGAAGGTCGTCCAGAAAAAGGCAAGTCGTCAACGATCTATCAACCATTTTTGAAGGTTTTGTACCGTAACCGTGTGTTTTTGATAAAACTAAATAACTGAATTTGGTGTATTCTAAATTTCATCTCAAAACAAGCATCGGTTTGCTGGGACTTTTTCGAGATAGCGCAACAGTTCTGTTACAAGCGAATAGGCATTCAGCTCTAATATGCATCCATCCATGTTATACAAACTCCAATTTTACGTGAAAGTCTCGTGTAAATGTAGTATGCATATCAGCCATATCGGATTCGCCACTGTTCTGTTCGCTACTGAGCTCTTTTTTACTTAAAAAATTGCAAATAAGAGCAAGACAAAAGCATCCAATTAAATTTAATATCAATATTACCTCGTTGGAGCGATTTAGCTATTTACAATTCTAATACTATTTAATTATGCCATTATATGTAATTTAGAGCAGAGGTAGTTCGCTTTCCTAAGGAAGTATACTACTGTGGGCAAAAAATAGTAATAGACTTTTTAATTTATACAACAGCTGAAAAATCATTCGTCGCAATATTTTTATCTAAGTTGGTATGTCCATCGCTGACTCTCAAATCAAAATAATAATTGGTGTTGAGTATGAGCTGCATACGGCGATTTTTACGATGAGTGAATTTATTTAAAGAAAGAAATGAAATGAAAATTGAGATGAAAGAACTGAAATTTAAAGAAGTTCTAATAAATTTTGTGTGCGAAATAAACTTTGTGGTGTTGAAGCGTTCAGAATGCCTTTGGATTTTTTGATTGGTACAAAGTATTCAAAGATCATCGAGAACGCGTTGACGACTAATCACGTTCAGGACGGCCATGAAGATCAGCACGTCAATAAAATAAAGGAATTGATGCTTGAGAATCGACGATCGGAAGAATCAGTATGAACCATTTTGAAAGATCCTTTGTGCCTAAGAAAAGTGGAGAGTTTTTTCCAAAATCACTCTTTTTTTCGTGTTAACGTCTGTGGAACAATGCTTTCTGACTACCACGATGTCATGAATTATGTTATTACAAAGGTGAGCCGGAGCTGAAAAAACACGAGGTGTGGTGCACCCTGAATTCCTTCCGATCGGCAAGAACTGTCAACAAGGAATTTTATTTGAGTGTTATGCGTCCTTTGCCCGAAGTTATTCGCTCCAATGTCTTTTCTCCAAATATCTTCTCTTGCATAAACTTAAACAAACATATATTTCTCTTACATAATTTCTTATACAGATTACACAAAATACGATAGCGCAAAACATAAAAGTTTTAAAATGAATTCACTTTAACGCCGCGTAGAAGATGACGATGTTGAAGATGACGATGATGTGGACGTTGCACTTATAGTAACAGCCGGTGCCCGTTGCGCCCCCTGCGGTCCTGGCAAACCAGGTGGACCCATTGGCCCTGGCGGTCCACTTATACCGGGGAAGCCACGTCTTCCGCTGGGCCCTGGCAAACCAGGCGCACCAATAGAACCGTCACGCCCATTGCTGTCCTGGCGCTTGCCTTTATGTTGAGTTTTTTATTTTTCCCTATATTTAGTTTACTAACATACATATATATTTTCAAATTTAATCTAATGGCACTTGTTGAAATTTAATGATACTAAACATTTAATTGCACTAATTTTATAGACACAAGCTTTTGGAAATTAAAGATATGCAATGAAAATGCATTAACTTGATTAAGCCATAAATACCTGATGAACCAGAAGGGCCACCATAAATATTTATTATTATTTTTAATTAAACTAAGATAAATCTCAGACCAAAGTAATTTTCTCTCGAATTTTCTAAAAGTCGACAAAATTATGTGCGCGTCAGTATTTTCAAAGGAACAATGCAGCTCTTCTACAAAATTTTGCAAAGTATACTCATTCAATCAAGAAATTCAATACAACTTTTACATTATTTTAGTATTTATTGGCTGCTGGTGCTCCTGCTTCGCATATTCAGTCAACAATATGCAAAACACAGCATTCAATTACTATGCACCGTTTCTCTACTCAACGTCGCGTCAACTTTTCGGTGGTGGTGGCTTTGGATTTAGTGTTGGTGGCTGTAATTGTCCCCCTGGTCCGCCGGGTTTGCCTGGTCCGAACGGACAAGCCGGTCCGGATGGTGATCCAGGTGATGTCGGTCCAGTAGGCAGGCCGGGTGAGCGTGGCAATGGTGGTAGCAGCGGTGCTCGTGGGTCGCAAGGTGAGAGCGGTCCTCGTGGTCCGCGTGGTTTTACGGGTTCTGCTGGCCCAATGGGTCCGCGTGGGAACCAGGTGTGCTCGCATCGGCGAGAGCTAATTATAATTTTGACGATTATAGTATATGAGATGTAAACGAATATGATGACAGTTGAATTGTGCTAAATTAAAATATTTTTGCTTTAAATCAAGTTTGTTGCTTAAGTCGTTTGTTTGAATTGTATTTATTGTATATCACTAAAGGCCGTTTTCTCAATGTCTGGTTTGCTGCCATCTGCCAGTTAAGTTACGCTTAACTTAACCAACACTTCTTCTTTCGGAAAAAAACCTCTTTTTAGACCAGAACTTAATGACAGATGACTAATAAGAACAAATTGAGGAGACGGACTTGTTAACCAAGTTTGTTGCTATATACTTTCTAACATCAACCGTTAGAGGCCGCTGCGGATTGAATTTCTTGAATCTAAGCTTTCAATCATTTTACTTGTAAAGACAGCACCACCCTGTGCCAGAGAATGGTAACACAGAACGTATCAGAGCCACAGAAAACGTTTAACATAGACAGAGAACGTTTATTACGTTATCGTATCAAATATCGTACTTTTCGCAGGGGTACTTGGCAGAGAACTAAAGATTATTTTTTATTATGTGAACCATTCTTCTTCCGAAATGTTATAAAAATTTTAATTTTTTTTACAAAATCGGGAAAAATAGGTATTTTATTTCTCTTTAATTTCATAGTTTAATTTTTAAATTAATTAATATTTCAAAGAAATTATATTTATTTCCACTATTACAAAGTGAAGGTGTGCCAAATGAACTTCATTTCTTCATACATACACTTGTGCTCACATAATTAAGCCACTGCATAGCAAAACTACGTTTCTGAA